>NC_082382.1:16129485-16186985 GCF_031168955.1 Gadus macrocephalus
ACGCCATTCCCTCATCTGTTATAATGTAGTAGTGGTTGGGGTGTATAACAAGAACGGCAGAAACAAGTGTCTTATTGGGGGGAAATAGGCTTTTCCCCGGGCAAGTGGTAGAATGTAAGAACAAGAGAGAAAGTTGGGGAGAAGAGGGGGCTCTGTCTCACACATTATGGGGATTCTCTTTGAAAGTGAAATTGCCCTCCCCTGTTGGACATGAAAGCTGTTGCATCCCTCGCTTGTTCCTCCTCCCCTTCTTCCTCTCTCACAGTCTTCCTCTCCTCCCTGATTCTCCTGCACTGGGCCATTGAGCCACGATTTCAAATGGAAAAATTAATGTGGGAAATAATAGGCCTTGGGCCGACACCTCTTCCACACACAAACATAGCCCCTGCACACACACACACACACACGCGCACACACACACACACACACACACACACACACACACACACACATGTATGCATGCACACATGCACGCCCCCCCCCCCCCCCCCCCCCCAACAGACACACACACACACACACACACACACATACATACATACATACATACATACATACATACATATGTGTGCAAATTGCAAATGCATGACTCCAGGGATTTTACCCCCCTTTTCATTCACACCTTAGAGGGCCTAACTTTCAAATATTAGTACAGTGGCGGCGGAAAATTCAAATAATTTAATAAATGGGCCGGCAATGATTAGCAAGTCCCTTGACAGATGAATCAATGTGTTTGATATTCATTCACACTGCCAGGGGAATAGTTCTGCAACTGCAGTGATTCTTTAGAGTTTTTAGCATTTCATTTGGTTGTGTGACATGACGCTGCTAGCCACTGTTTAGACCCTGAATTGGTCCTTGCAACCCAGGTGTGTTTTTCTCCTGATTAGTCGACAGAGAGAGAGAGAGAGAGAGAGAGAGAGAGAGAGAGAGAGAGAGAGAGAGAGAGAGAGAGAGAGAGAGAGAGAGAGAGAGAGAGAGAGAGAGAGAGAGAGAGAGAGAGAGAGAGAGAGAGAGAGAGAGAGAGCGAGAGAGTAAATACCTAAATGGGGTTTTCTTTAACTCAACAAAGTTGCTTTTCCTGTGTGCGTAGTATTAAACTGTGTTTTGCCTCCTACAGTATATTAAGTGATGTCATAGTGCCAGTGTTTTTCATGTATATAAAACTAGCACATAACCACATGTGCACACAGACCCCCCCCCCCCCCCCCCCACACACACACACATGCACAATGCAAAACCTTGTTAAGTTAACATGAGCCGATACAGTACCATATTAGTTGCAGGCATTATTAAATCAAAGTTAAGACACATTGCTCTTGGGCTAGGAACACCAGAGGTGTGTGTGTGTGCGTGCAATCGTGCGTGTGTGTGTGTGTGTGCGTGTGTCTGTGTGCGTGTGTGTGACTAGAGTAGGGGGTCGGTTGTTAAGAGTTTAAAAGCGGAAGAGAAGTCTGTGTAGAATCAGTATTGATGTCGGGGAAGCCCGGTGGCACTTTGTGTTCAAACATTTGAGACGACCAGCCCGGTGTGCCCCCGTGCCTGCATGGCAGGATTCCTGCTCTTCCTGTTTCTCCTGACTTTGAGGAATTTTACGGCGAGCAAACTCCCAATGCGCCGCCTTCCCACGCCACACCTCATCACAGATACCTGCCTCAGCAAAACTAGAAAGAGAGCTGGAGAAGAAATGGAGATAACTTCTGAGGCACTGATATATGGAAATACCTTTTACCTCTAGATGCTCTCTCCTTTATGTAACCTGGAGAATATTGAAGAAAGTTGTTTGGAAGGATGTTGAAGAGCCGTCTTGCTTTCAAGTCAAGGCAGTGGAGCTGCTTTGCGTGGACCAGTGTGGCCCATCAGAGTGACCTTACACTGCCCCTGACCCACAGGCGATATAGGCTTGTTACACCCCCAACACCTCCAGTTCAAAACTTAGATTCCTACCCTTTAGTTGAAATGAAGTTGGTTTGGTGCTGTCCAAAAAATATATTGAATTGCAATAACCTGAAATTAACACACAAAACCCCTCGAAAATAGGTCACACTTCCGGAGTAAATGTGATTCTACAATCCTGAAATCAACCATCACAAACAAATATATGTAAATAAGCAGCAGCTGGCTGCATGTTCATAAATGCATCATTTACATTCCATTTGGTTTCATCCAAATGAGGGAAGATGAAGCTGATCGCATGTCACGAGTGACCAAGCGACACCGTTGCGGGACACGTTGACGTCCGCTTTGCCTCTGGCTGTAGGCTACGCCTGCGGATTCCTGCACCGTTAATTGCATCTTATATACAGCCTGCAGACTCCACACAGCATATCTCTCCTGCATCAAAGAATCCACTAACACTGAACTTTATGAAATTTGTATTAAATATGTTCATCCGCCCCCACCCCCCTTTCTTTCTTGCTATCGCTAATACCCACCTTGCACCCCCCCCACCCCCTTTTATTTTTTTTTACTCTGCCACCAAACAGACAGAAGAAAGACTTATTGCCGCCATGTTTTTCAGCTGCACTTCCTTCCTGCCCAGGAGCACTGGTTGTATCTCGTTATCTCAGCTAACTCGTCTCCTCCAACTGCCAGGAGCCAAATCCTTATGGGGGCGGGGGGAGGGGGGGCAACAACAAGAGGGTAGGGGAGGATGAAGTTAGGCGGCGAACAGCGCCATCGCTTAACTAATTACTGATTTTGAAACAGGAATAAAAAAGCCTGCGAGATGGAAGGGTTTCCCCCTCTCCCTGTGGAAAATGTACACGGAAACAAGGTTTCATCATAAACTTCGGAAAATAATAGGCCTACACAATATAATGCACAAACACGGGGACAACTCCACCGGGGTCGTAGGACGCTCTTGTTTCCTCACCCATTTTAGTGGTTTGACGTCGTTCTGATCAATCTATATCTGAGCATCAGCAACAGAAGTGACATTGTCTGTACTTACACCGTAGCTTCTCATTATTGCTTTACTTCTCTCTGTGTGTCCAGCATGCCCCCCAACACACACACAAGCGCACGCACACACTCAGAGGTATAAATCAGCCTGATTGCTGGAGCGGGTTTGTTTTAAATAATTGAAGAACTTTAATTTATCTGGATTTAGTAACAGCCAGGATGACAAGGAAGAATAAGATACATGAGAATTTGTGTGTGGCACAAAGAGCAGTGTAAAAAAAAAAAAAAAAGGCATTCCGGTTGTTAGCCAGTGCTACTTCTCTTTTGGGTGTGGATTGTGTTATTAATCTTTATGAGACACAACTGCAGTCATGAACAGTGGGCAAGATGAAATAGGATTTTGGACATGAACATAGTCATCAATACATACGAAAGGACAACCTTGTGGCCAAGTGTGAATTCACACAGCAGAAATTGCACAAATAACAAAAAAAATCCCTTTTAAATTTGAGAAACAAAAATGGGTTGAAATTATAAATCTTTACATTGAGGCCAATGGCCATTGCTTTTTGGGCTGCTATTGTTAAAACTAAAAATATGGATTGCCATGTGCTCAGATACAGATTAAAATGCTGCTAGTTAGAAACAATTACAACCAATACATATTTTACATTTACTTTTTGAGGCAGCAATATCAAAAAATGAAGATAATATCACAGATAAAGGACAGTTGATGTAAAAGGTGCATCAGAAATGGTCAACAAAATGCTTTTAATTACAATAAAGAAATATACAATATAGATGTTACAAACTGCCTAACATGTTTGCAGTTTTATTAAAAGGCTATGACAACTGTCAAATTCCAGGATAATTTCTTGAATGCAAAGGATAAATTGCAAAGCAAACGTATTTAGCCAAGATGATAACTATGAACGGACTATTAAAGGAAGCACATTTAGAGAATGAAGCGTTATTATGCGCTAGGTGAGAGCCTGGTGTTGACCAGTGGCTTTCACAGATGACGAGCAAATGATGGAACTCTACTGCCCCCTTATGGCCGCTAAGATGTATTTTAGTGGCCAGAACGACATGAAAGTAAATCACTGGCCTTAATAACAAGTATGCACAAATGTGTATAATTTGATTAGCTAAGATAGCAACCAAAAGTGGCAATTTTGAGATGGGTATGAGATCGTTAACAAGCACAGAACATAGAGGAAAAAGGAAGAACAGTTAAAAAATAAAACAAATAGCCATATTGAGGCTTTGAGATATTATCTATACTTTCTAGCAGACCAAGGGATGCATGAAAAAACAAGAAATATCCCATTCAGTATGAACATACAAACATGAACATAAAATACAGGTGGTGTCCATTTGATTTGACAAATTCCAACTGCAGCAACTCACACTTTGAAGAGTTAAACATGCTCTTAAATAGCGTTTTCCCCATCAGTTAACACTACTGGGTGAGGTTGGTATTCTGCTTGCAAACTACTAGCCACCTAGTGGTAGAACCATCTAATACACTTCAAGTCATGACTACGGTAGGACTGAGGCATTTTTTTGTGATTATTTGACACAGTGCAAACAACAAAAACAATTTAAATATGACTGATATAATCCACAATCTATCAAGAGTTTAGGCTGTATTAGGGGAGACACAGGATGTTGACACGTGTGACAGACATGGCTCCTAAATTAGAAAGCACATTGTGCTTCCTCTCATTTTTATTTTGCCCCATTTAATTTTAGATCAACAATAAATCTCTAGTCACTGTAAGGATGTACATTCCTCACAAAGCCAAACGCCCATTTAGTTTTACCCACCGGTCAATTAATGAAATTGAAGACAATGAAGTACCGCGCACCGTCTTCAAAAAACATCACACCACCGTCTGCAGTTTACCCTGCCCCTTCGAAGGAACTGTTCTTTACTTCAGTTCTCCATTAAGGAACGCTGTAGAGCCTCCTGAATCATTGTGTGCTCGTCTGTTGAATAATCCTGAAAGGAGACACCAAGGGCAAGGTTTGAAGTAAGTATACTGAAAAAACATGCATACACAACTATGTATGTGGTGTATGTATTTATGCATGCTTACATACATCACAAACATATACCACATAGGCTGTATACATACAATGCTAGCATACAACACTAGTGACAAAATGTATGGAGCATTCTGACTCTGATAAAACGCCAATGTTTAACCGAATAAAACATTTATATAAACTTCATAAAAACATTACATTCTCAAAACATCATCACCATGGACGTTTTCATACACCATTACCATGATACAAAGCATGATAATATTTTTACGTAACACCACATCAAGAACCTACTTGAGGCGTTACTTACCACAAAGGTGTCATAGGAAAAGGTGTGTCTAATCTTGAGGTGCTGGAAGAAGTCAGCACTCCTGTAGTTAGGGTCTCCCCAGGGCATCGAGGCACAGATAGGGCAAACCTATACAAGAAAAGCAATGAATGCCATGGTAAAATAATGTCATCATGTCAATGTTTATATTGATATATAACGTTTTCTCAGGAATTATAACATACAATAATGCAATTGTTCGTAATCAACGTAATAAACTTTTAAGACAATGAGTTCTACATATCAGGGTGGGCTACCTACCACTAGGCGAGTGTCTCTGTTATGCTGTGAGGTACAGTGTTCAACCAGGCCATCCTGATCCAGGTTCTGACAGTTACAGTACGGGCAGGTGAAGGTATAGCGGTTTGGTACAGGACTGGGTGGGTAAAGGCAACAACACAATCATCTTGTTAGATAGGTCTCAACATTTCGTTTTTGATATTAGTTCCTTCAAGACAGATTTGGATTCCAATATGTACCTTACATTAGGGAGTGTGTGGAACTTTTTCAGGGAAATGTGTTAAAGCAAGGGTAGGACGTTTATCAAAGAAGCAATTTCTCTTTACATCCCGACAGCAATCAATAAATCAAATGGTGTGACCATTTTTTTTTTAATCCAGTGGCTGTGGCAGGCCTGTAATAAGCCTGTCTAATAATTTCATTCTGCCCACATGAACAGGTTTGATTGCATACCCGTCTGTCTACCAAACGACTTGGCCATCCCCACACACTCTGCCCATGCACTCATTGCGCATGACTGGCACCTTTCCCAAGGCTGGGCATACCCAGTGCTAAGCTAGTGTGCTAGGCATGCTTGTCTGGGGACTGGTTTCTTTTGGAGGACTGAAAGGAGGGTTAGAATGTGTTTGGATGGATACTTTCACTTTACCTTACCCTGGCTGGCTACTGCAAATTGCCTACCATAAATGTAACCATGTTTTTTTTATTGTACTTTGGTCACCTGACAATGGGTGGTTGGGTCTGGGCAGAGGTTCGCACTCCCTCCTCAATGTACTCCTGATATTTTGAACAGGCAGCTGTGTGGCTCCTCATCTGAGACATACCAACCTGTAAAGAAAATGATTAAATGTACATCCAAGTGATCTCCCACTAAAATACAAATCCCATGATGCATTATTTTGTACAAGCCCTATAGTAGTAAATGTTGCATTGCCTATTGAATGTTCTTCCATAGGATCAATGCTGCCTACAATACCTGGACGCCACAGCCCTTACAAGCAGCCACAGAGGAGTGGATAAGGGCCTCTAGCTCAGTTGCTTTGGTCCAGTTGCCAAGAGAAGCCCTGCACACCGCACACACAGGCTTCTGGGGACGTAGACACTCCTGCAGACAACTCTGGCAAAACCTAATTTAAGAACGGTAAGGAGAAGTTGTTTAACGGGTTACGCCTTCATGCGGCATTGGATACGTTCCACTTGGTTTCACTACCAAAGAATATTTATCTTCATTTTGTTAAAAAGCCAGAGAGCTTAGGTATCATAATCGAACCCATTTCCTGAAACTCGTATGGAAACATGCCACCCCGAAAGAGTGCTGGGATTTGTAGTCATTTGAATTGACACAAAGGTGAAATCGTAAACGTGTCGAACTACATCTCCCAAGCAAGGCCCCTTCTTTGATGTAAACAAAACTGATAGTGATTTAGCAAGCTTACTTTCTTTTTGGCTACATGATCTGTAAAGCAAATTAACAACAATACCAACAATGTTTCAGTTCATACTTTCATTTAGTAAAAGTAGATACTGATATCGCATGCTGGTGGGCTATGACATCTATATTACTAACAAGCATTTGTATAGTTTCCGTACAACGATGCGTCGTTGATGTTAGATAGAGGTAAAGATTGAAAGATAAACGAAACGCGCAGATACTTACGTATGCCCGCATTGTGTTCTTACAGGGTTGTCGAAAATCTCGAGACAAACTGGACAAAGAAATTCTGTCACGTCCCTGCTGCCATCGGATATATTTTTCTTTTGATGTGCAGAGCTAAAGCTCCCAAGCATCGCCATTTCTTTTCTTCGCTGTGAAATCCCCCCCGACCGGTCCACTCTGACGTCACTGTTTATCTGAAAGTGTCGTGGGATGCATGAGGGTGGAGTTGGCCTCAGGAAATACGTTTAAAAACTTTCCCATATTTCCACAATGATGTAGCGTTTTAGAAATGACTTATGTTTCTTTTCACAGACATCTGCGTTCGTTTTTTAAAAATGTAGATTTATATGAGATGAAATTAATGAAAATCCAGCGTAGTTTATACGTTATTATATTAGTAAGCAATGGTTTGTCAGAATTGTGTGCTCAATATGTTTCTGCTATTTGCGCATAAAAAAGCTATATAAAAATATCCAAGATCCCAAATCAATTATTCTATTATTCTAGTCTAACTATTATTCTAATATATTTAATTATTATAATCGATTCTATTATTCTATTTTAGCGATTGTACTATGGTATTATATAATAATATATTATATCAATATATTGTATTATATTATTTATTATATTATTGTATGACATTATATTATTCTATTAAAATATATTATTATATTATTTGATATATTATTATACACAATTAATAGATTGTATAGTATTGTTATATTATATCATGTTAATACATGATATAAGATTATTATATTATTTTACATTATTTTATATTGTATTATATTATTCTGGAGCCGTACTGTGCACGTGGACCATTTGACGCTGAAGAGCTGTCAGACTCGTGCACATGCGCGATGCAACGATGGGAATTTCCTTTAGCGAAGGAGTATCTAGCTCATAGCTAGCATTACCTAAAGGTAAGGCTGTCCAGTTCTAATTGCGTTTTTGTGATTATTACACCAAACTGCACACCAGGGACCGGGGACAGGGCAACGGGTCTGGTGTACTGTGAGCCCATAAAGGCTGAATGCGGTAGACGTTTACGTGTAGATCAAGTCGGTTGCTAGCCCAAACGATTGCTAACTAGCAGCACAGAAATGGGCGTTTACGGTCTAAGCAGTATTCGGGGGGCACGGCAAGTGTCGTACTGTACGTTTGTTGATTGTAGCCCTGGAGTTAAACGACATTATCCTTCGTAACATCTGGTGGTTTGAATCCATCGCTGGTGCTGGCGCAGGAAAATGGCCAGCGGTAGATCATGTACATGGTGCAGGTATATGAGCTAGCACGGAGTCCAATCAGTCTAACGTTAACCATTAAACCAGCCCACCAGTAGAGCATGATCTACTGATCTATATCTCTGCCCATTAGCGCGAGCAGGAACATTTCAATTCATAGGTAAACGTTGAAATTTTCCTAAACTGCGCATTGTCAGGAATTCACGCAGTGTAGTAATTTGCTTGGCATTGGTGAGAATGCTTGTCTCTCCTATATGTGCAGACCGCTTTGCTCAGCGTCTCTCTATGGTGCCGGTGTGTAGCATAGTAGGCTGTATTGCTTTGAATGTATAACGCTAGGAATGATCAGTGATGAACAGCCATACATTAAATGTGTGTAAATGTGTAGGAGAGGTGTTAACAACATCATTAAGAAGAAGATGATGATGATTTTGTTCTTAAATTACAGCTTGGAGTCAACATGGCTTAAAAAACGCATCGCATTTTACCTTCCCCTGTGTGCTGAGTAACCTTGGATGAACTACGTTTGAAGAAACTGGTCAAATCGACAGTCAATGTGTGTCTTCAGCTTTGGACTAACAGTGCAAGACTTCTCCTCTGTTTGGCTTCATTGTGCATGACGTTGGCCTGGCAGGCTGAGGGATAAGTGCAAGCCAAGAAAACAACCCAGAGATGCCCTTAAGAAGGCGTCCCTTCAGGCAGCAGCCTAGTTACCACCATTGAACGGTTCAAAAGAAGATGATATGCTACTGATTAAGATAGAGCTCCACCTTCCCCTCCCAGAAGACATAAACTTGAGATTGTGTGGCAATATGTGGTTTATGATGGTTCTTAAGCCTGGGCGTGGCACCTGGGTAAGGGAATGCTAAAAGAGCTTTCTGAACAAAGGTGCCACAGCCGACTAACGGTCTGCTGCTGAGAATGGATGCCAAGTTAAAAGAAGACCTGTTTCGGAGGTATGTGGCGGCGTTGGAGAGGCGCCTGGAGGAGGGGGCCGGTGGCGGGCCCCCACCAGAGGGCGGGAAAGGCAGACACAAGGACAGCGAGGCCCTGCTCTCCACCGCCACAGCGCTGCTCGGGGCCTACCAGCCTGACCCTGGACAGCGCTTCAGAATGGTGCGCTTCTATGAGGTGGTGGAGAACTCTCTCCGCTGCCAAAGAGGGGGCATCAAGGGCCTGGAGAGGGCCTTTCACACCCTGGAAACCATCTGCACAAACCTTCTGCTCTTCCCCTGGAAAAAGGAGTTCAGGTCTATAAAGGTGGGCATTGTAATACGTTTCGGGTTGTTCATGTTTTGGAAATTGTCCAGTTGTTTTTTTTCCCAAAAATTCTTCTGCTTCCAGTTTCAGTGTGTGAGATGTTGGTTACATCATGTTGGGGGAGTAGAATGAAGCACGTAGGTTATTATAGCAAAGTATTTAGGGGAAGGGCATGATTTGTTCATTGGGCTCTTCAAAGAATGGGCTTAGAAGATTAAGTCCCAAACAATTGCCTTTTCAATTGGGTAGAACTGATAACACCTGCATGCTGTAGACGTTAGATAACATATCTACAACGACAGGCTTGTTTTCTGATGGGTTCAAAAGAAAGGGCCGAGGAGCAAAGCATGATTCACTGTAGTTACCTCACAATCATTACGATGATTCATGGCTCCCACACTTATCCTTTTAAATGCATGTTTAATTCAGGTCCAGTAGCCCCATAGTCAAAACAAATATATTACCGTAGCCAAGTCAAAACAAAAGCAGTTAATGACTGCATGCGTCTAATTGTTTCTCGGCAATTTCATTTCAGACCTTCACCGGCCCCTACGTGTACCAGCTGCAGTCCGCCATCTCCGACACCGAGCTCCGGTCCATCATGCGCACCATTGGCTACTCCCGTGACCATGAGTCTCAGTTCCATCTGCGGGAGAACCCGGGCGGTGCGACCCACCTCCGGCAGCTGGCCTTTGAGCTCTTCCTGGCCCAGGCGGAGTGCCGTCTGCTGGCCGAGGTAGTAGCCCTGGCCCGGGGCTCGGCCTCGGAGCTGGAGGCCCTGGAGCTCCGCATGGGGTGCCATGACGACGCTGCGGGCTGCGCCGAGGCGCTGCGCAGGCGGGACAGCCTGGGGTCGGACATGGCTCGGCTGTCGGTGCGGCCCATGGACATAGAGAGGGGCCACCCCCACCACCTGAGGAGAGGCAGCCGTCCCTCCAAGTCGGTGGACGTCACCGACGGGGCCGGCCACTGGCACGCGGCGGCGGCCAACAAGCCCATCCTCAAGGCCTCCCTGAGTCTTAGGAAGGAGCCTCTTTTCGTGGACACGGAGGAGGACGCCAAGGACGAGATCCTGAGACCCTGCGTCTCGGCGTCCCTCTTCTCTGTGGCGGCTCTGCCCTCCTACAGCCCTGTCGCCGATTTCTTTCCCGTTCAATCGCCGCCGCCTCCCGATTCGTACACCTCCTACCACCTGTCCTCCCTGGATGAGATCGACCTGTACACGGAGCGGGGCATGGCCGGGATCGGGGGTCGGCAGACCCCCTCTCGACCTCCGTCTCGAGAGCCCCGGGAGGCCAGGGACGGGTGGATGCTCAAGTCCCACGGCAGTGTCAAGTGTCAGGGCTGCGGCGTGGCCTGCTCCAGCGTGGCCTCCTGCCAGAGGTGCGACGTGATCCTGTGCTCGGCCTGCCACGACGTGGACCCCGCCCCTTGCTGCGGCCTGCAGGACTACCACCCCAAATCCCCGCGGCCCCTCGACGGATACATCCCTGTGAAGGAGAAGCTGTCCGTCTACTCCAACACCCACTCCCACTCCCACCTCCACCCACACCCCCTCACGTTGACCCACTCGCACACGCACCCTCACCCCCAGATGCTGGAGAAGCCGCTCATGTCCACCAAGCTGTTTCCAAGCAAGTCTGTTGCCATGGCAGCGGTGGTCGGCGGCAACGGCGATCGTGCGAGCCTAGGGGGGTCCCGGTGTGGGTTCTGTAATAAGCCCGGCGCCTCACACACCTGCGTGAACTGCTCCAAGGTTTCGTGTGACTCGTGTATGGGCCTGTATGCAAAGGATGTATGTACGCGGAAAAATCCCCAGCACAACTTTGTGCCCAACCATCAGCTCAACTTCAAAACTGGCACTATATCCCACCTGGTTTACCGATGAGCCGGGGACTCTGTATGCAACACTCCTCTCTCCTCCCGCCGCCCTCTACTCCCTCCCCCTGACCTCAAATGTATAGTCCAGTGTGAGCGCTTTAGCAGCCTGCACTCCTCCGGTTTCTCTCCCTATGCCTCCACTACCTTTCACGGCCTCTCTCCACCTTGAACTAGTGTGTTTCGGCCTCCGCAGGCCGCGGAGCTCCATATCTTCGGCTCATCTCTCTGCCTTGTTCGAGGTCAGGCCTTTTGACCATTTCTACCCCCCCCCTCTCCTTTTTAAACCCTGCTGCCTGCTCTTCAGTAGTCATGTGTTGTTGTAGCGCTTCCCACTCTGGAGAAATGTATGTCCTTCACAAAGGGAAGGTGGAACAAAAGAGAGCTTGATTTATTCTTGTTTAAAGTAAAGTCTATCCAAATGAACCTGAAAAAAATTACTTTGCCTAACTTCTCAGATAAGAATTCCGTAAAGGTATAATATCACTCTCTATATATAAATATATATACGTTTGTGTGTGTGTGTGTGTGAGAGAGTGTGAATCTTTGTGTGAGTGAAGTTGCGTGCATAGAGAAG
The DNA here is from genome assembly GCF_031168955.1 of Gadus macrocephalus. Lineage (NCBI taxonomy): Eukaryota > Metazoa > Chordata > Actinopteri > Gadiformes > Gadidae > Gadus > Gadus macrocephalus. Next base: position 16,141,626 of record NC_082382.1, read on the forward strand.
AACCTTTTTTAACTTGAAAAGAAAAATTGAAACAAAACAGGAGTACACTGGAAGTCAATGGTATATATTTTTTATTCTCTAGAACAATGTGTGACTGTTACATGGGCATGAGAACTGGCTTTAAGCTTTTGTGTCTTTGAGACTGGCGTTGATACACTTGGAAGGGCCCAGTGTGAGACCGTTCATATGCCATGTATCGGCATGTATTTCTTATACTATGCCAAAAGTAATGGCCTAGTACAAGAAGATCCCATGTAAAATGAACCCAGAATTGTGAGTGACATAGCAGGAGTTTTGAGAAGCTGCTGTTGAATCGTGGTCATCAGAGATCTGTGAAGTATGTGAAATGTTTTACTGGTAAATAACCTGTTGCGTTGTATCAAGCCCACTTCTTTCATTGCACTCCACTTTAAGCCCCCCTCCCCCCATGACATACTGACCTTGACCTTACTGTAATGATTTATTCCGTCAATGTCCCAGTGTCTCAGGTCACAGGTAGTCTGCTCAAGCTGGCCAAAACAAATCATCCTGAGCCGTGGTCGTCTAGGTGAACGGTGTCCTTTGTTTGAATTGATTACGGACAGCTTAAAGATCTGTGCTTTGAAAACAGTATGTCTGTCTACCTCAAATCACTTCAGCCTAATTACCTGTTGTTGACGTTCAGGTTATGAACGAGCCCTGAAAACCGAAGTTATTATCGTTTTTCTTTTTGTGGCATTTTGCGGGTGTTATTTTCTTTCATGTGTTGCCTAAGGAAACAGACATGTTGCCTGTAATGTTCTGAGCAGTCAATTTAACCATCTTCTGATTGTCAAAGTGGACTTCCTCATTCACATTTAATCCTCAGGGGCTTTCTCATCTGAAAACTTTGTAAAATATAAAATGCACTAAAGTTTCCTCAGTATAGGCTACGGCTAAGAAATCAGTATAGTTAGACCATTTGGGGTTCTATGTAATGTGCTTTCGAGACAATATCTAGCAGTGATCCTTGTAGTGTTAGCATTAAAGTTTTTGCTGTACAAAAATTAACTTTATCTCAATTTTTTAGTATTTTAGAAGGCCTGCCTGCTTCATTTAGGAAACTCATCCAGTTGGAAAATGAGTAGTGTTTACGGCCATCTCATTATCACACTATTACTCCAAACAGCCTGCCTATATCAAACTATGGCTCTGTATTTAAACAAATGCTTTTCATCAAGAGAGCACACTTTTCCTGAAGGGACTCAAGGCTGCCATCACCAAAGAGTAATATGCATTGCATCACATAGTCCTGAAGGGCTCCCTTTTCATCATAAAAGGATGGTATTGACAATTGGTTATGTTGACTGATCACAGATTGCAGTGAGCTTGTTCTGGGAAAGGTATCATTTCCAAATGCCTTAATCTTGTTCTGATGCGTCCTTTTGACAGAAGACGATCACAGTCAGACACTCGATTGATTTCGTGTTTTAGTAAAACATAGGTCAAACACTAGCATGTTGCGTTTACTGAGGGCTATCGATTTGTGTTATTGCCAGGGTGGGTACCCTTTTGTGCGTTATGGCTCTGCATTGATTCCACAATTTAATGGATTTATTTTGGGCTCATCCACACTGATTCTTAACCACACATGCTTTTATTAATTGTTTGAAACGACACTCACACCAGACGTTCTTTTCCTTAAACCATTGTTTGGTTGCTACCTACACTTTATTTAACTAATTTTGCCATAACATTTTTGTTGTTTTTGTAATTATCGCATGACAAATATATGCCTCAGTTGAGAGTAGCTGCTCGATGTGTTCATTGGGTTTGTGGAGGTCACATTCTTAATGGTTTCGCAGGGTAGGCACTGCTTGGCCACTTTGGACAGATAGCTATACGTGGGTATGTGGCTGTGCGAGATGGCGTTTGAAAGGACAAATTCAGATGTCTTGAATGACCTTGGGGAGATGTGCAATTATAATTTTTTGTTTAAATCCAATGAAGCCTTTCTAAAATGGCTTGTGTGAATATTTATCAAGATCTATTTTATTGCCTGATTTATTTTCATAGCAATTCATACCAGCAAAGAAGGAGACTTTAAGAGGTATCATTGAGCCAAGTTTCAATTTTAAATGATATTGCCAAATGAAGAACAAATGTTAGTTTTGAACACCTAAAATGGTGTCATCTGATTGGTTTAACAATCCGGGATATATAATCAAACATTATATTATGATCAATTATTAAGGCCACCATATTGTCCATAGGTGTTGTCCTCTCAAGAACACGAGATGAATGATGGGGGGGGGGGGGGGGGGGGAAAGAAAATTGACCCACAATCGACCCACACATGCCAGAAATTTAGTTATTGTTTCTTGGACAAATCTCTTATTTTTTTTTTAAGCTTCACAAAGGGCTAAACCAGTTTATAGGGCTGCTACTTGTAGGCATTGGGGGTTTACGTATCCGGAACTTCGTTTGCATCTGTCATTCCCGTCATTGGTTACCGATGACAACAGAACAAAAACGCGTTTTGCATCTCGAACAAGGAGACATTGAACATGATCTGTTTTTAATCCCACCAAACATGCTGAACAAGGCATTCTGAAAGGTCTTTATCTCTTTGTGTGGTTATCTTACCGGTATTAACAGTGGTGTAGTGTGTACAAAAGCCCCCCCCCCCCCCGCTGACCTGGGTTCAGGATACCCCCAACAGTTTCTGGCATGCTCTGTACTAACGGCCTGAACCCGTACCTCACTCCCCTGGAAGCCCTTTCTCCGCTCTCCCCCCCCCCCCCTCTGCGTATGCTGAGGGCCGCCGCACAATGTTTGTGCGTAGGGATCTCCAGCCCTGTTAGGATTACGAGGGCATACAAGGGGAGTAAAGGGAAAATAGCCAACATTGTTAATCGGTGAAGAAAAAAATATGAATATAAAAATATATGAATATATATATTGAAATGTATTGAGTTTTTATAAAATAATTTCAAGAATAAAATTCTGGAGAAAGAAAATTGCCTGTGTGTGCTCTTCAACCGTGATTTTAGAAAGCACTCATTATTTTTTCGAGCTCTGCAGAAAGTTGAAAACTTGTGTTTAAATGTTGTTTACTGTCCGTAGAGGTATATACAGTGCAACACTTAAATGTCTTAAATTACAGCTTTTCCCTGTAAGAACAGGGTTTTTTCTAACAAATGCATGCAACAAATGTAATGTTTGAAAATCAACTGTTCTTTCTTCATAATTCCAGTAGGTGGCAGTGAAGGACAGCACCAAGAGAAGAGAGATTGCCCATTCAACTCAGAGCATTGAACATCACTGGCTCAATGAACGTGACTAAAATTTCAAGTTGAATCAGTCAAAATCCATATTCACTATCAGACTCAATTAATGCATATAGAGTGAAATCCATTAATATAAATGCATGGGTACATGTATTTATGTATAAGTATGTCAATGGATTGAATAAAATCCATTATCTTCTGACTCATGTGAAACCCATTAACTGGAGAAAGATTACATCCATTTATTGATTATTACACAGCCCTACTCCGATATAGGCCTACTACTTTATTACCATTTGGCCTATCAGTAAGTTATCATTTGCTAACAATAGACCACAGATTTGTCCTTGATTATTTAGTCAGGATAGCACCCATCCACATCTGACGAATGATCAGGATGTAAGTCTTATCTGCTGAATATTGACCTCATACAAATAAATGGTCCTTTAATGTTAACATATTCGATCAGGTAACATGCTGTGTGTCCAATTTGGGATGATGGGATATTTCTCCACTCAATGAAGTAAAAAAGATGATTCCCAGACCAAATAGTTTTTTAACAGGGTCTAGCGGTAATCTGTTTCAATAGTGTCAGTATACTATTGACAGTATATTAACATAATCCTCTTGAGTGCCGGGAGTTATGGACCGCAACAGATCTACAAATGATAGGCTATTTTGGTAACGTGCACATTTGCAGTGCGAAAGAAATGTATTTTTCTAACACGGATGAACAGGCAGAATACCAGAGTTAGTTATCCAGTGTTACTGTAGGCTACGATGGATGCCTGGTGGGCCTAAGGAACGTTAATCCAAGGAAGAAAAGGGGGGCTCACCCGAGAAGGTGAATAGCAGATGGAGGTATTATGTACATCCCCTCCTCCACATTCCGTAGGTTTCAACTATGTTGCCTTTATTATTATTGCAATCCGTTTCAGAATGATCGCACCACCAAATAGCAGCCAAATAAAAGCTAGCTTGCAAGAGAACTGATCTGTTTCAATCAAAGAACCCTGAGGTCACCTACAATGCATAAAAATAATGTAATTATTTTTTGTGTGTTGTGTCTTTTGGTGCATGGCCTTTCTTTAATAGTACATCACAACAGACCACACACGACTACTTATTCCATTACCTCGGGCAGTATTTTGACACATGTCCCAGCCCTTCTCCCATTTTGACTGCAGCGCCGGGTTTTTGTCAGTGTCACTACACTGCACTAATTAACGCTACAGGAAATAGGCTCAGAGATGCGCCCCACTTAGAATATCATCAACAAGAAGAACTCTGTGAAGTCGCACGCAACCCCGGTTAATTCCCTCATCTTGAGAATGGTGCCGGAAAGAAGTTCTTCCCAGCATCCCAAGACCACTTTTTTTTTTATAAAAACATACAAAATATAAGTATTGCATCTGGGACTAGCCTACTTGCCATTCCCTTAACTTAAGTCCCATGCATCAAGGTTAACGAGTTCGGCTTCACATAAACATTGTGTGTACGTCTGTGCTAGATTGTTCCCAACAGGATTGATTACTAGAGAAGAATGTGGAGTGAATGTTGTCTGATCAGACCACATTTTTTTATTTGCAACCTGCCTCACAAATAGATACAATCATGCATTGCATGACAGCATGCACATTAACATGAAAGACATATTGTATTTGAGAATATCTAATATGAAGTGCAAATCTGAAGCACAAGGGGAGGGAACAGAAATCCAAGGACAAGGGTGTGTGTGTGTGTGTGTGTGTGTGTGTGTGTGTGTGTGTGTGTGTGTGTGTGTGTGTGTGTGTGTGTGTGTTAGAGACGAGACGATGATTACAGTCTTTCAGCAGCGCATCAGTTAACTGCATTCTTGAAGGAAAATGCAGCCTTACTCTTCTTACTTGTCCACTTCAAATCCCCCCCACCCCTTTTCTGTGTGACTTTCACCCATGACATGTTTTCCCTGCATCTCTTTGTCTGCACGGACATTTTTATTTTACTTACCATAGGTTCACTTAAGCAATGAGCTTGATGTACTCTCTGCCTTCATTCACATTCAATGACATCGTTGTTTTTTTTGCATTAGCCTTAAAGGAATGAAAGGCAGGAGACGAAAGTGATGTTGGTATTTAAGCAAATGAATATTGCTATACTATACAGGCAGTTAGAAAAGCACTTACCCAAGTCAAAATATTAGTTCTAAAATTGAGAGTAGGGGTCCCACTTTCTCAGCGGCCTATTGAGGCTGTTTTGACGACCTTGGACATTCCATGGCGGTCATTAAATCCCATTTGCCTTATTGGCCCACCAGAAGCAATATCTACCCTCAGAGCTCTAAACTACATGAGCTACATGTTTATTTATAAAGCCTTTAACCCCCTTACCATCTCAAAGGGGCTTCAGAGGCCCCACTTTCAGAGCAATTTAGATTTCACCTCCTCACCCAATGAACAGCTTCCCTTAACAAAATGGGAAGAACTGGAAGAAACCGTGAGAAGGGAAGCATAATGAGAGAGATTCCTCCACTAGAAGGATTTGAAGTGTAATGGTTTCTGAATCAGAATCAGATTTGTTGATGGTTCGCAGTGCAAGTGGCTGCCATAATGGAAATCCATAGTCACAGGGCAGGGTGGACAAGGATGTAGGGGACCCCTAATCTTGTAACTTTCAACAGCAGGGATAGGCTAATCCGGCGTAACGAGCTGTAATGAGTGGAGGGAACGAAATGAGAGAATAAGGAGATCTGGAGTTTTAACTTGACGTTTTTCAGCAGAGTCAGCTCTCCTGATTACAGGAAACACTTTCTTTCCTTCTGATTTCTGTTGAACTTTTGGTGATTGGTTTCAGGAAGATACGATTGTATAGTTACCCCCTATGTTTTTTTCGATACATTTCGACAGTGTTACCCCGTATGGGTTTTTCATGACGACAGATATAAAAAAAGACAGTTTTTTTTACGTTTCATTTGATAAAAACAACAGTGTTACCCCTGATGTTTTTTTCCCATGATGACTGATGAAAAACAACAGTGTTACCCCTTATGGTTTTTTTCATGACGACCAATAAAAAAAGGGTGTTACCCCTTATGTTTTTTTTCGTGACTACCAAAGAAAAACGACAGTGTCACCCCTCATGTTTCATTTGATAAAAACGACCGTGTTACCCCCTATGTTTTAATTGATAAATATCGACAGTGTTACCCCTTGTGTTTTTTTTCATGACGACCAATAAAAAACAACAGTGTTACCCCTTATGTTTTTTTCATGATGACCAATAAAAAACAACAGTGTTACCCCTTATGTTTTCTTTCATGACGACCAATAAAAAACAGCAGTCATACCCCTTATGTTTTTTTTCATGACGACCAATAAAAACGACAGTGTTACCCCTTGTGGTTTTTTTCATGACGACCAAAGAAAGACAACAGTGTTACCCCTTATGTTTTCTTTCATGACGACCAATAAAAAAGAACAGTGTTACCCCTTGTGTTTTTTTTCATGACGACCAAAGAAAAACAACAGTGTCACCCCCTATGTTTTATTTGATAAACATCGACAGTGTTTTCCCCTTATATTTATTTCATGACGGCCGACAAAAAACGACAGAGTTACCCCTCATGTTTTTTCCATGTTGACCAATTAAAATATGACAGTGGTTTTTGCAGGGATCCGAACATGAGCTGACTAGAGTGTTAACCTCCGTACTTAACAATGCACCATCAAGACACCGGTTTAAGTCATCACAAAGGTTATACTTGTCTTTATAATTCGCATGAAATAGAGATAAGAGTCTTCCAACCAAGGTCATCAACCGGACTTGAACCCCGGTCTCCAGGGGGTTAGGCAGCGTGCACTCCACTGCACCACTGAGGCGATGACAACACTCAATAATCAATCATCAATAAAGACGATATACATGACATTAAAATGTATGTGTGTATTTCTATTATTTCCCTTATGTTTTTTTTCATGACGACCAATAAAAAACGACAGTGTTACCCCTTATGTTTTTTTTCATGACGACCAATAAAAAACAACAGTGTTACCCCTTACGTTTTTTTTCATGACGACCAATAAAAAACAACAGTGTTACCCCTTATGTTTTTTTCATGACGACCAATAAAAAACAACAATGTTACCCCTTATTTTTTCTTTCATGACGACCAATAAAAAACAGCAGTCTTACCCCTTATGTTTTTTTTCATGACGACCAATAAAAGCGACAGTGTTACCCCTTGTGGTTTTTTTCATGACGACCAAAGAAAGACAACAGTGTTACCCCTTATGTTTTCTTTCATGACGACCAATAAAAAACAACAGAGTTACCCCTTATGGGTTTTTTCATGATGACCAAAGAAAAACAACAGTGTCACCCCCTATGTTTTATTTGATAAATATCAACAGTGTTTTCCCCTTATATTTATTTCATGACGGCCGATAAAAAACGACAGAGTTACCCCTCATGGTTTTTCCATGTTGACCAATAAAAATAAGACAGTATTTTTTGCAGGGATCCGATCATGAGCTGACTAGAGTGTTAACCTCCGTACTTAACAATGCACCATCAAGACACCGGTTTAAGTCATCACAAAGGTTATACTTGTCTTTATAATTCGCATGAAATAGAGATAAGAGTCTTCCAACAGAAGTCATCAACCGGACTTGAACCCCGGTCTCCAGGGGGTTAGGCAGCGTGCACTGCACTGCACCACTGAGGCGATGACAACACTCAATAATCAATCATCAATAAAGACGATATACATGACATTAAAATGTATGTGTGTATTTCTATTATTTCCCTTATGTTTTTTTTCATGACGACCAATAAAAAACGACAGTGTTACCCCTTATGGTTTTCTCATGACGACCAATAAAAAACGACAGTGTTACCCCTTATGTTTTTTTTCATGACGACCAATAAAAAACAACAGTGCTACCCTTATGTTTTTTTTCATGACGACCAATAAAAAACAACAGTGTTACCCCTTACGTTTTTTTTCATGACGACCAATAAAAAACAACAGTGTTACCCCTTATGTTTTTTTCATGACGACCAATAAAAAACAACAATGTTACCCCTTATTTTTTCTTTCATGACGACCAATAAAAAACAGCAGTCTTACCCCTTATGTTTTTTTTCATGACGACCAATAAAAGCGACAGTGTTACCCCTTGTGGTTTTTTTCATGACGACCAAAGAAAGACAACAGTGTTACCCCTTATGTTTTCTTTCATGACGACCAATAAAAAACAACAGAGTTACCCTTATGGGTTTTTTCATGACGACCAAAGAAAAACAACAGTGTCACCCCCTATGTTTTATTTGATAAATATCGACAGTGTTTTCCCCTTATGTTTTTTTCATGACGGCCGATAAAAAACGACAGAGTTACCCCTCATGTTTTTTCCATGTTGACCAATAAAAATCGACAGTGGCACCCCTGTTGACGTTTTTGTAGGGATCCGAACATGAGCTGTTTAGAGTGTTTACCTCTGAACTTAACAATGCACCATCAAGACACCGGTTAAAGTCATCACAAAGGTTATACTTGACTTTATAATTTGCATGAAATAGAGATAAGAGTCTTCCAACAGAGGACATCAACCGGACTTGAACCCCGGTCTCCAGGGGGTTAGGCAGCGTGCACTCCACTGCACCACTGAGGCGATGACAACACTCATTAATCAATCATCAATAAAGACGATATACATGACATTAAAATGTATGTGTGTATTTCTATTATTTCCCTTATGTTTTTTTTCATGACGACCAATAAAAAACTACAGTGTTACCCCTTATGGTTTTCTCATGACGACCAATAAAAAACGACAGTGTTACCCCTTATGTTTTTTTTCATGACGACCAATAAAAAACAACAGTGCTACCCTTATGTTTTTTTTCATGACGACCAATAAAAAACAACAGTGTTACCCCTTACGTTTTTTTTCATGACGACCAATAAAAAACAACAGTGTTACCCCTTATGTTTTTTTCATGACGACCAATAAAAAACAACAATGTTACCCCTTATTTTTTCTTTCATGACGACCAATAAAACACAGCAGTCTTACCCCTTATGTTTTTTTTCATGACGACCAATAAAAACAACAGTGTTACCCCTTGTGGTTTTTTTTCATGACGACCAAAGAAAGACAACAGAGTTACCCCTTATGGGTTTTTTCATGACGACCAAAGAAAAACAACAGTGTCACCCCCTATGTTTTATTTGATAAATATCAACAGTGTTTTCCCCTTATGTTTTTTTCATGACGGCCGATAAAAAACGACAGAGTTACCCCTCATGTTTTTTCCATGTTGACCAATAAAAAACAACAGTGGCACCCCTGTTGACGTATTTGTAGGGATCCGAACATGAGCTGTTTAGAGTGTTTACCTCCGAACTTAACAATGCACCATCAAGACACCGGTTAAAGTCATCACAAAGGTTATACTTGACTTTATAATTTGCATGAAATAGAGATAAGAGTCTTCCAACAGAGGACATCAACCGGACTTGACCCCCGGTCTGCAGGGGGTTAGGCAGAGTGCACTCCACTGCACCACTGAGGCGATGACAACACACAATAATCAATCATCAATAAAGAGGATATACATGACATTAAAATGTATGTGTGTATTTCTATTATTTCCCTTATGTTTTTTTTCATGACGACCAATAAAAAACGACAGTGTTACCCCTTATGTTTTTTTTCATGACGACCAATAAAAAACAACAGTGTTACCCCTTATGTATTTTTTTCATGACGACCAATAAAAACCGACAGTGTTACCCCTTATGTTTTTTTTCATGACGACGAATAAAAAACAACAGTGTTACCCCTTATGTTTTTTTTCATGACGACCAATAAAAAACAACAGTGTTACCCCTTACGTTTTTTTCATGACGACCAATAAAAACCGACAGTGTTACCCCTAATTCTTTTTTTCATGACGACCAATAAAAAACGACAGTGTTACCCCTTATGTTTTTTTTCATGACGACCAATAAAAAACAACAGTGTTACCCCTTATGGTTTTTTTCATGACGACCAATAAAAAACAACAGTGTTACCCCTTACATTTTTTTCATGACGACCAATAAAAACCGACAGTGTTACCCCCTATGTTTTGTTTGATAAATATCGACAGTGTTACCCCTTATGTTTATTTCATGACGGCCGATAAAAACGACAGAGTTACCCCTCATGTTTTTTCCATGTTGACCAATAAAAAACAACAGTGTTACCCCCTATGTTTTATTTGATAAATATCGACAGTGTTACCCCTTATGTTTATTTCATGACAGCCGATAAAAAACGACAAGAGTTACCCCACATGTTTTTTCCATGTTGACCATTAAAATACAACAGTGGTACCCCTCTCGACGTATTTGCAGGGATACAAACCAGAGCTGTTTAGAGAGTTAACCTCCGAACTTATCAATGCACCATCAAGACAACGAATAAAGTCCACACAATGGTTATACTTGACTTTATAATTTGCATGAAATAGAGATAAGATATCAACCAGACTTGAACCCCGGTCTCCAGGGGGTTAGCTCACAGCTCCCTCCACTTCTCACTGAGAATTGTAATTTAAATATGTCTGTGGTTATATATGACAAAAAACAACAGTGTTACCCCTTATGGTTTTTTTCATGACGACCAATAAAAAACAACAGTGTTACCCCTTACGTTTTCTTTCATGACGACCAATAAAAAACAACAGTGTTACCCCTTATGTCTTTTTTTCATGACGACCAATAAAAAACAACAGTGTTACCCAGGGACGCGGGAAGTGGGGCTGCTTAGGGTGCTGCAGCGGCCCCTGGCTGTAACTGCAAGTGAGAATGTTTTCTGAACAAATCAATACTTTTTTTTTTTTGTATAATTTTATCATACAACATGATTTTTCATTAAATTATTGACATCCACCCTTTTTATGATAATTATCATATTATCGGTACTATGCTGATTTTACATAAGTATGTTGATGTTCAACATCTGTTGTAGTGAACATTATGCCATATTAATAGACACGTTGAATGTTATCGTTTTGATTCTGGAATTCCGCACGTAAACTGGTTGGCAAAAAAATAGCAAAGACGGGCGGTTCACTTGACGGAGAAACCGTCACTTTCCTCATATCAGACAACTCGTAACTCTGGATGAAAATGAAGGCTTTCTATTATTGTCACTTTCCTTTGTAAACCTTTAGAAATAACCTCCTGAATCCTTGTTATAATGCTGTGTATAATCCCGGACCGCAACAGCTTGTCGGCATGTTGTTAGTGTGTGAAATTCAGCACAGTATCAGCCGAGTTGACTCTAATTTCCACATTGTTTACTTGCTACGTTTGTGAATAACAGTGGCTGGTTGGCAGAACTCTTTTTACACACCAGTAGAGTGTTTATCAGAGCGGAGCCCTGAATGTGACGTCACCCGTCATCTCGTCTCTGTAAACAATGGATGTTGCGCAGCATTTATTATGACGTCATTATATAGTTTCTCCCTCAGCACCTCCCCCTCGGACTGACTTCCCGCGTCCCTGGTATATTAATCAAAAACTAAAAGGGTTTCGGCCGTTCAGAGGTCTTGTTCTAGTTGACAACTCGGCCAGGCTTTAGAAGGTGAGTGTTTGTTCGCTTTATTTAAATTGGCAAAACAACATTAAATAAACACGTTTGCCCTCATTATATACTTGTCCTCCGGCGTTGCTCCATTAGCCATGGGCCCCATGCAGCTAATTGGAGGGTTGAGCTTGGCCCCTAAGGCGGTGCCCTCCAGGGGGAAGGCTTTCATCTTCAAGGGAGAGCATAGATCTACTTTTTCTTGTGGCTATGAAGGTGAATGAGTAAAGCAAAAGGTCATGATAACATTAGAATGGTATCATACTGTGAGTGTGTGTGGATGATGGCTAGTTTTAGCAGCCTGAGCTGGCGCATCATTCACAAACACTACCACACAAATCATGTCTTCATCAATATATTGAGTAAATGCCTCATTGCTTGGAAATCTTTAAGATTTCAATCACAATTACATTCAAGATTATAATCACTTCCTTCATCTTTGAACAACATCCATAATTGAATGCATGTAATTTAATCAGCTACTTAATTATCTACATAATTAGTCATGCTCTACTAGACATGTTTTCCAACATAACTGGCAAAATATGACTCATCTAAAATGAGTCACTCTTTTTACGTTGTGATTTGTTTATATTTGGTGACCTAACCCTGTCTTATAATATTTTTGTATTCTTCCACAAAAAATACACATAACACATGAACACTGACTCACGTGCACTGACACATATGCACACACACACGCAAACACATACACACACACACTCACACAAACACTCTTCACGCACGGCGCACGCACATACACACACAAACACACACTCACGCACAGAGACTGATCATTGATGACATTCTTTTTTTTTTTTACTCGAATATTCTCCAAGTAATTTCCTGTCCTGAGGAATGCAAGCATAACATTTTCTGTCTTTGCATACGACTAAGCTACATATACATTTGGTAGACCTGAGATAGGGTGGACAGTGGATGCTGACACAAGTCATACCCGAGTAGTTATGATTAAAGACCACATTCCTCAGATTGGTGCATATTGCTGCATAATTCCTACTGAGACTCAAAGGCTGAATCTCTGTCGGCACCTCCACCACATCCACGGTTTTCAGTATTCAGCTTCAGTTTAGGTTGTTCTTTGCCCAACATTGAAAGCTTCACACAGTTTCCAATGTGTGTTGCACTGCATTCATGTTTCTTGATTTTACAGGACACATGTTTTAAATCCACAACCCCTTGTTGGGTCCAAGCTGTGTCTCCTCCGAGCAGTATGCAAGGGAAACAGAAGAGAGCGCTCCTAGCTACGCTCACCGTTAGCCAGTCTTTCCTTTCGAACCCAGAGATGCAAAATGAACAATTTTGTCGCGTGTCCTTTTGTCTAATCTGGACATCGTTTGGCCGATGTGCGCTCAGTCTCTTTATTTATTTTTTTCAAAAAAAAAATGGATGCCTCAGACAGATAGTCAACTTTGTTAAGTAAATTAGCGCTCGCCATTGTTGTCAAAACTTTTTTCTCCCACCTCCATCAGTGACAGTCACCAGTGAGAGTCACTGTCACTGTTGTTCTGGGCTATATTCATTTAGCCCAAATGGTCTCTGTGAAGATGTGATTGGCATCTTCACTGTGTTTAACATGTTTTAAAAGATTCACGTGTTCCTGTCTGGCTGGTAGCCCTGTAATAGTCTGCAGCTGTGGCTCATAGGCTAATTGAGCCACATCCATGCTGGTGCTCCTTAAGAGGACAAGAGTTTTAGACTGGAGGGAGGCTTGAGTTGTGCAAGTGAATCAACTGTTGTGTTTTTTTTTTTTTTTTAAGTAAACATGCTTTTTACCAACAACCATGTGCATCAAGCAAACTCTTTTACACAGTCTCTTTATCAAGGGGGTATGTCATGACACCGGTCAATCACGATCGGAAGACACCGATTGGATGCTGATGCTGAAGTGTGGGCTTAGAAAAGTCAGCCCAGACAGATCGTCTGGGCTGACTTTTCTAAGCCCACAACATATCTATATGTATCTCCTGCGTTTTTGTGATTATTTGGTGCTGTTGCTTCTCCCGTTGCACCAAAATCAACCAATTCAAATTTTTAGCAATTATATTTAAATATTTTCATTAATTTAATAATTTTCTCATGTTTATTGTAAAAGGGAGGGCCTAGCCCCACTAGTCCATTGATACCAGCCGTCCCTGAATATTATCGAAACAACAACCACTTCAACAGTACCTTCAAAAAATCGTAATAAGTGAAAACCAAAATATTGAACGTTAAAATAACTAAATGTAAACATTCATCACCATGAAACGGTTGGGTTGATAACTTACCTTATGGTTCACAGGCCAACTGGGACATTCCTCAGATGCATCCTGGGTCCCCTCCCAGGGGTCTCTGATGCCCCTCCTGAGAGAGATCCCCCCCTCCCCCCCGGGAAGTCCCCATAGCTTGCTCTTCCCAACAGACAGAGAGATTTGTAATTTGAGGTCCTCTCGGTCACTGAGCACCTCCTGCTAGGAATAGAAAGGAAACTCTTTTAAAGGACAAATCCAGTGTAAAATGGATTTGGGATATGTTTTGTATGATAACGAGTTGGAACGTTTGTTTTGGAGCACAAAAACCGCATATAGACGCATTCTTCAGTTGGGTATTTTTAGCCGATTCTATCAAACGCTATAAACTTGGAACGATAGGGGCATGTGTTATGGTAAAAACTAAATCGCTATTTTAAACCACTTAAAAGGTTAAAAGTAGCCCGACACTTCTTCGGTAGTAAAATAAGGGTCTTACGGGTGATCTACAGGTGGTATTGTGTGCATAAAATGTCATTTTTTTAATAAACAATCTGTACACTTACAAAGTTATCAATGCCTTGTTTTATATGATAAGGCTCTTATTATACTACCAAAGAAGTGTCTGGCTACTTTTAACCTTTTAAGTGGTTTAATATAGCGATTTAGTTTTTATCATAACAAATGCCCCCATCGTTTTAAGTTTATAGCGTTTTGGTAGAATCGGCTTAAAACAGCCAATTTAGGAATGCGTCTATACGCACTTTTTTGCTCCCAAACGAACATTCCAACTCGTTATATTAAGCATATCTCAGATCCATTTTACACCGGTTTTGGGCTTTAAGTCACTTGGTTTGACAATCCAAAGGAGGACCTTGGATTCACAACCAAAGGTCCTCAATTGGCTTGTGTGTCTGGGTGGGTGTGGTTGTGCGCTGAGGGTTGTGCTGAGATACCTCCAACTAATGCAGTAACCCATTTGAAGCAGCCCGGCAATACATGTGTTATGCTACGGTGTTAATTCCACATCGAGTATATTCACAGCAAGGCTGAGTTGGAAGAAGACGTTGGTTGTACAGCTGCCAATCAGGAAAGGATACATTGGAACTCCATCACATTTGATCTGAATCTTATGGCCTGACTTAACATGCAGCATTAAATATGAAAGAAACTCATTCGTTTTGTTATTGTTGGTTTACAATTATTTGGCATGTCAGAATAATTCATCAGTTGAAAAATTGCAATAGGCTTATAAATGGGGATACATCAAATGAACAGAATGATTAACCCTAACAAAACTGGATTTATTCTGATTAAAAGTCAGCCTTACCCAAGTGCTTTGATAGCGTATGTTTCTTTTTCTTCTTTATCTTTTAAATACATGCATGGCTGCGCACATTTCTAATTTCCCTGCCCTCCATACTATGCCTGACGGGAAAATTAAAAATGATTGAATATCGCCGAAAGAAAGAGCACTATTCAGAGCTTAGATATATATAAATAGTGCTATCTAAATGACATAAGTGTATTTCGAGCCCTAAAGTTTTACAGCAAATCACTTTAGATTAAGAAACTTTAGTAAAAGTACATACAATTAAGCATATGTAATGGATGAAATCGTAATCATGTTTGTGTTCATTAAACCTTGGTATAAACGGTGCTTGCTCAAACATTTAAAAAATATAGAAACAGTATGGACATAATACCGAAATAAAACTATGACACTAAAACCTTTTCATTAAATCTCCATTATCCAGATCCACAGTTTATCAAATTAATGGGAAATATTTAGGAAAGGTCTTAAGTGTAAGAGAGGTCTGAAAATATATTAATCTATACCAACATTTTAAAAGTTGTTATCTATGTTCCCTCCACCTATAGCATAACATTACAGTCTGTTTTGTTTTGCAGTAGTGTTGCAAAGCCGCTGGTTGTAATTTTGTGTCTATTTTTTATCGATGGATGGTTGATGATGAACAGTTTGATTTTAAGTTTATGTTTGGACATCACTGGTAGGGATTTCCTTCCCTTGCTTGTTTTAGTGAGCCAGCCCTTTCATTGGTAAATTGGAGGATTTTCCCACAATTCATAAACCTGTGTTTTATATACTATTTAAATACAACACCTTCTTTGTGTTAATTAGGTCAATTCATCCACTTTTAGAAATATCGTTCTTTAGACATTATGAAATAAAAGTCAGGTCAGGTTTTTCGATGACAACGTAATCCTGCATTGAATGCATGAGACAAATGGAAACAATTTCTCTCTTCATTCAAATCATCAGACACACACACGCACGCATACACGTACACACCCACACACACACACACGCACGCACGCACGCACGCACGCGCGCGCACGCACGCACGCACGCACGCACGCACGCACGCACGCACACACACACACACACACACACACACACACACACACACACACACACACACACACGCACACACACACACACACACACACACACACACACACACAGCCAGACACACACAGACAAACAAACAGGCACATTCTTGTCTGCATTAGATGAGACACATTAATCAGATTCTCTCCAACCAACTCATAAAAGTAGAGTCCCAAAGGATGGGACTGGAGTCAATCTGATCAGAAAAAAACAGACAAAAGCAAGAATGTGTATGGATGCAGGTAGGTCTCAGTAATGAAGCAATGTATGGGTGAGTGAGGCAAAAGGTGTATTTTGGTAGAAAACTAACCAGTAAGTCAACTGGTAGATTCCCGAACTGAAAAGAACGAAAGAGAGCCCAAATTAAGGGTCAGAGAGCCAAAAAATGCAAATACTCAAATTAACCTCAGCACAGGTCATCTGACGATCCCGCCCCTCTCAGGCCATTGGCCAACCGATGAGGACAGGTAGAGAGGACGCAGAGAAGGAAAGATCTTCACGCGGCATGTGTATTAATTGGCATGTGTTTGCTCATGTCTGTACGATAATATGAGCGAGCAAGGAGGTTTTTATGTTCACCGTCACCTCTGATGGTTTTTAATTGTTGTTTCTATAGGCATTGTGTAATGGAGAATGGTATGATATAATCACTGAACTCCATTAAGGCACAGGAATCTTATTCTGAGGAATTTCAGTGTGAACAAATAAAAAATCGACTTGTGTTTTCTAATTGGTTCAGATATGCCTTATGTAAGAGCAGTGGAGCGAAAGGTATAACACGTGTGTGTGTGTCTGTGTGTGTGTGTGTATGTGTGTGTGCGTGCGTGCGTGTGTGTGTGTGTTTGTGCATGCATACTGCTGACAATCTTTCAAACCAGTCCAGGTTGCTTGCCGCACTATTTGGATATGTGACATCTTTTATAGAGAAAGGTTTACAACCGCATGAGTGAACAGGCACGCTCACACCGCATTTACAGTAATGGTAGCAAGTGGAAAACAGAGGCATGGGGCAGAAAGTACTGTCACTTTCAGCCCCAGATACAAACCGAAAGCTACACACGCTTGCATTACAAGGCTGCCATCTCCATGATCTTTGTACACTCGGCATGCATACATCTTCCCTATCACAGACCTCCGCCAAACCGTGGCAAGAGCTTGTGGATATGAGCACAAGCCTTTTACCATGGACTTAATCCTCACCACACATAGGGAACGAAACACCTGCTGTCTGTACAAAGAGATCCATCATCCACTCAGCCATCCATCCTCCACAAATCAATCTTCCATATCACATAATAACCATCGCTGCCGTCGCCTCTGGGACAATCCCCAAGGTATCACCAAATCAGATTGGGTTATTCACTGCATCATGGGGTTTCAATGAAGTCTCCTCCATATTCCACTTAATAAAACATTTCAAAGTCTGCTGATTTTACATCGGATTGAACATAAATGTATTGCTCCCCCTTTATCTGTTTTTTTCACGTGATCATGTTTCTCCCATATCTCCTGTCAACTTTATCCGATCTCTTCCATATTTACAGCCAGCCTTGGCTAGCTGGTAAGGCATGGTGAATATATACAGAAGTATGGAGGAAAGGATATTGTTGGCTAAAAGTTAAAAACAAAACCCATGTTTCAGTATCCTTTTTTCTCTCACCATTATGTTCATATGTTTCCAATCAGCAGGAATCCCATCGAGGTATCCAGACTGCCTGAGCAGCCTGCTTCAGCGACACAGGGGTCTTTTATAACAAGAAGGGGCCCGATAATAACTGTGTTCTTTATTTGATCTCATTTGAGACCAGTATTTGATGGATAGTTATTTACATGGTTGACCATGCTTGCGTTTGTTATTGAATTCATGTGTTTATGCTCCTTGCGATGTTTAACCTTTGATGGCCAGATGGTTTCCTTTTTTATTCGACTTCCGAAGTAACTGACGGTGTTGTGTGATGCGCTGTGCGTTTTTGTGATTAATTCTTAAATGTTTGTTTTAAGGGTTTAGTGTAAAGAACCAAAATAATAGAAAAGGAGAGGAATCAAGTAAAATTCTCATATTCTGTTTGAGATGGTTGTTTTTATTTATTTGCATTTAACTTATACCAGACTTATCTTTCAGATCTGTAACATTAGTCTTCTTCCAGATAGGACCAGTCCCCCCTTGTGTCTTTCTTCTTTTTCAAGAAAATACATGACAGTATACATTTAGTTTACTCTTTACTATGTCATCATGTGTTCACAGTGCATAAGAAACTTCACTGACAAAAAGGCTTAATAGAATTTAAATAATAATTAGAATTTGACAAGAATATTATAAAACCAATATGTATGGATATATTATTTCATAGAGAAACACGTATGTACAATACAACATCACATTCAACCTTGTTTTGGAACATTACATACTAAAGACCACCAAAACATCCTTCTAATATTAGTGCACTTGTGTATGCATGAACGCACCTCTTGCAGTCTTATAATTCACTGCAGGGTATACATTTTGCCGTTTCAGAGAACCATCAATAATCAATGTATATTGATTTTGCCATACCGCAGCTTACCATAGCTTATCTAATCCTCTACTCTGCATTGCTGAGATTCCAGCGCGAAACTCATTCATAATGCATGCAGAGGATTAGCCTGGGTGTGTAGTACAGTCCATTTAGGATTTATTATACTGTACCAGAGAAAGCATATGGTTTACCAGACTATGTGCATCATAAGCCCATTTAACTAAATGCAATCTTAGAGGAGGGTATTTTCTAGGCTTCTTCCAGATAGAACAGAATCCCAATGTCAGGATAATGTAGGCAAGTTTTAAATAAAGAAGGTTATTTGACGTTTCACTTGTAAACTGGCAACAAATAGGAATTTTTAACAAGAAAAGTAGCTTATAAACAGGTTGGGAATTGGTTGGTTCCCATATATACTCTTTAACAAACTATTTTTAGTTTACAGGGTCACGGTGATCTCGAATCTTATGCTAGGCCATGTTATGGTGAACCAGGCCTTAAATAAAATGAGTGACCATTGGTATGGCATTCAAGAGAGGACACACTTTTAGAAGGATGTTTTGCATTGGAAATGCATACTAAGTTACAGAAAAATAGATATAAAATCAAAGCATTTTCCGATTCCCAGCCCCCGCCCTCCCCCAGCACACTTTGGGGCTCATCAGCATGGTGGACAATATATATTTGACATCTGTACGTAGACATATATACATACATGCTTTATATACATGCAAGTAAAATCCCTGACATTGGATAAAGTGGAGTCAGTTGAATCTGACCATGGTGAGAGAATGTCAAATTTAAGAACCGTGCAGACAGAGTTCCTTGAGTAAACAGAATAGAAAAAAATCACAGTTTGAGCTTGTGGTTTGTTCTTCCTTGCTCGCCCAAGAGTCACTTGCAGAAACCACATTGTCCAAAATTAGATTGGAAGGCAAGCCTTTGATATGTCAAGCTTTCACATTCTAGATTGTGTGTTGGCTAAAAAATGTACAGATAACAAATGCTGGTTTTCAAGAAAACAAAAGTTCTGGTTTTGAACTATGACTTGAAGGGCTCCGTAGCCTTTGGTACAAACCATCTCGAAAATGATAATCTAGTCAGAAAGGCATTTTAAACCATAACCCCAATGGTCAACCTGAAAATATTCCAAAAATATTTTCAATAACAGTATTCCAATAACAGTAGGTACGTATCAAAGCCTGACTACTTATGTGTTAAATCATCTTGGCAGTTTGGATAAGAACACGCTAAAGTGAGTGCAGCTTAAACGGCTGAACCCTTGGAGACACAAAATCCGAAAAGTAGTGGTTGTGTGTGTGTGTGGATCCATTTAAATGTTCTGACTCATACCAACATCCAGATAGAGGAACAAGTGTCACATCCCCCTGATTACAACCAATGGGAGGTGAGGCCCCGTTGAGAAAGGTCCGTGATGAGGTCCATGCGATTTGATCACTCCAGTACAATGCATAATATAATTCACAGCTTCAGGTATCAAACAGATTCAAACCAACATTACAACTTTTTTTTTTTATGGCTCACATTTAATGACATGGCGTTGCTCTGAGGTTAGGTTAGGATGAGAATAGGATGCTGAACCACAAGACAGAGTCAATGCTTCTATATGGTACGACAAAGGAAGGGTAATACAAAGTTTTCATTTTGACTAAGTCATGCAACGCCTGACGTGTGATGCAAGTGAGAAGATGATTAGATGTGAGGCAGTCTATTATCATAGCCTATTCCATCATGTAGATGGTTAGATTTTATATACTTTTAAGCTATTTGGTTTTGTGTGTGTGTGTGTGTGTGTGATTGTGTGTGTGCGTATGTGTGCGTGTGCAAGTGTGTGAAGGGGATAGGAGTGCATATCCCTGCTGTTTGACGAAACACTACATAGAATGTTTGGTAGGTATTTTTAAATCACAAGGTTATACAGAGCTAAGGCAAATCGTTGGTGTTTCTGGTGGAACAAATCCACTTTACTAAGATCATGCCCTGATTTGATACGCAGAAGGTATGGAGAAGCTCTCCTGCATCCACAAACACAAACTCAATGTAATCCACGTTCGATGGCTTGAGGCACATTTTATATTCCTCATATTATTCGGGATACAAGACTACAATATAATTTCCGCACAGTTTAGCATGCACATAGATACCTTTGTAACCACATAGAATCGACAACTATACCATATATAAGCAATTTAAATAATATTGCTCATTATTATAACTATACATTATAGTATAATATTTGTAATAATTTACTAAGAAGAAAATATTTCCTTGATTGATTGAAAGTATTTTTTTCAATCAAGGCAATACCGTTTTTGTTAAGAGTTCAGCACCCTATTCTGTTTTTTGCAAGCACAAAGTATGATATTGGAGCCTGTAGTTCTGTACAATGGGATCACTCCAGGAGTTATACAATTACCATACCTTTCCACCCCTTCTCCCTTCCTACTGCAACTCCTGAGTGTTATGACAATTCCAAAGTAATAAGTTCCTACAAAACATATATATTTGCTGGATTACTTGATTTCTCTACTTCAAGAAAAGTATTGATAGCTGTGCATTCTTCTCTGGTCTCCCTCAGGCTTATCTTCATTCCATGAACACACGACTCTGGCTGGATCTATTTGACAATACTCATCAGTAATACAAATAAGATGGGAAGGGAAGGCACCATAATGCACTCATTTCAATGTTTCATACAGAAATGCATTATTTAGCAACCATTAAAGGGAAACCATGGTTTTTGTAAGGGTGGAATGACCATGCACGCCAATTTAGAAATCTCTCCATTCAGATCAATCAGTCACCACTTATTATCTATATGGCTTGCAGTGAAATGAGCCGGCAAGGTCTGAAGACGGCTATACTAAAGCCATACACTCATCATCAACATCGTCACTATCATTACTTATCATTATCCTCCATCTGGATCATTCTGTGGGTCTTCAGGGAGCTGAACAAGCTAACTATAGAGATAGGCCTACATACCTGCACTGCCGGCCGGCGTGGGCAGAAAGGGGATCCGCAGTCATGAGCTGTAGAGGACCAGATGTTTGGACATCCAGATTGCATTGGAGGTATTATCTTGAAGAACCAATGACGAGATACACTCTTGACAGTCACGTAAACACACTTTGTATCTCCAATTAGTCCAAAATTACCCTATGTAAGGTATGCTCCTTCAAATCCATGACCACTTCCACAGAAGTACGGCAAACACCGGGCAAATGTTAAGTTAGTCCTGTGTCGTTTTTCCTCAAATGTTATGATGATTATCAATTTCTGTTGCAACATTTGATGTTAATATGCAACGACACTTCCTAGAGAAGTGGATGAACCAGAACTAAGATTGTTTTTAATAATGTTTTGAGAACCAATGAATCAAGCCCAATATTTATCAATGAGTGAAACTGTAAACAGGTACAGAAATACTGACTCACTATGACTTGCTGCCTTGTAAGAGGAACTTAATTGGAACCCGAGGCTGGGTTATCAAATTGTGTAACTTTCTCTGCTATCTTTACTAAATACCTGCGACCAATATCATTTATCAAAATGACTTTGATATTTCAGATTCAGCTTGAATGTGTCCACCACAGATGTAAACAACAGCAATACAGCACCCTGGTCTTTGTGATGAGACATTTACATTTGTTATCAGACAAGTTGCAGGAAAAACATTCATTATAAAGACGAAAGTGCAGTAGCCTACTGCAGGCACGGTATTGTTAAAAACGCTCTTTTGCAGAATCACTACAATAAATTTATTTGGACTAATTATATTGGTAACGGGAGTTGTTGTGAAGTCAAGCCAGGAGAGAGAGTAACAGTGGTTTGATCATCCAGAACGGATGATCCTGAACACGTTTCTGTAATAATGAGGTTCATTTTCTGCCCACTAATCCACTGGATAAGACCTCTCTCTCTCTCTCTCTCTCTCTCTCTCTCTCTCTCTCTCTCTCTCTCTCTCCATGGCTTTTTGACCATGGACCATGGACTATGGACTATTTTGGATGGCTTTTTGCCATCGCTCATCTCCCCTGATAGAATATTTATGTTCACAAATCCGATTGCACAATTTTTGAGCTTTACACTTATTTGGTTTCAAGTCATCTCTTTTTAGACTTTAACATATATTTGAGGCATTAAACATCCATTTGATCTCCGAAAAGTTCAAACAGCTCTTCTTTCAACATCTCACGAATCAGAGTGCAGAGTAACCTCTGATGACTGATGGCAGACAAGCTTAAAGCTGAGTGAACGGGGCATTTCATTTTCTTCGCTCCGAATATATTTTCCTCAATCATGTCGCTGAAGGCTGGGAATCTGCAGACACACGTTACAAGGAATGGCTCTCTTCGGGAAACCCCCTGCCCGGGGGTACCCAAACAAACATGATATGGCCGGCCACTCATCTCGGATCCTGTCAGTATACCTTCTTGGCCAACAGCAAACCCAAACTTGGTCAGCACTGCTAAACAGGATTATTCCAGGAATCGATGTGAAGACAAGTTGATGCGTCCTGTCCGGACACCAACCTCCATAGACAAAGTTTCTGTAAAGGTTTGAATCAAACCGGTGTAGCAGCCTGACTAACTGTATCAATACATTTGTTCATATCCTCTTCTGAACACCCCTTGTTCTTGCCATGAGTGAATGAGTTGATCGACTGAGTTTGATCTGTTTATATATCCTGAACAAAACAAGGAACACTGCGTTACTCCATCCCTTGCACTTCTTGCTTTCAGGCCCCGGCACTGTGCAGTCTCCTACCATTATCTCTGCAACAGCACAGCCAAAACCGGGCCAACCACCAAACATTGACCTTTCTCTGTTTTGACTTCCAATTAGAGTTTTTGTTCCATTGCTTAACACCTTGTTTGTGAACTCAACACGTCGTGTGGTGACGTGTTGGCGTTTTGTTTTTAGAGGAAGTCGCTCTGCGCCTCGTTGGAGAGCTGACTTACGGTCAGCTCGCTGTTCAGCAAGCCCGACAGCATTCTCTTGGTCTTCTGGGGAGTGTCACTGCAGTGTTCCCCAGAGCCGCTCTCGGGACATTGTCTGCTGGACTGGCTGTCATGCAGCCCGTTGGGCGGCCTCGCGGAGTCATGCTCTACATTGAGCTGCAATTGTTCACAGGCACCCTTCTGGATGGGGTCCGCTTGGAACAGACAGGCGCAAAGCGTGCCCCTGAAGAGGGCCACGTCCCTGCACAGGGACTTGCGGAAGTTGGGCTTGAACACCAAATAGATGACGGGATTGTAAAGGGTGGAGGACTTGGCGAACATGGCTGCCAGGGCAAACGCCATCGGCGGCACATTCTGTGGGTCTCCGAACGCTGCCCACATGGAGACGATGGCATAGGGACTCCACGCAATGAGGAAACCAAGGCACACTGCCACAGAGAGCTGGAGGAGAAACAAAAGAGACAGAATAAGAGACAGGCAGGTCATGTGGTGCGTGAGGACTTAATATGTTGAATACAAATATATATATATATATTAACACAGTGGATGTCAAACTCTGGACCTGGCAGGTCGCAGGATGGCTTTTAAACATAAAATGAACGGATGCCTTGACTGAAACGGGGATATTGTATGGATGGGCAATACACTTTCTTATTACTTGCTATTTACTAACCCTAACCCTAACCCCTCCAAGGGGGGTCACAGCATGCACATGTAGCTTGGGCCGCCCAGGCGTGATATCCCTATAGCGAACGTTGGGAGAGTTCTAGAGGCTGTCACCTTAACAATGAGGGTCTGTGTGTTGGTGACCTTGTTCTGCGGGGACATGTGCTGCTGGACGGCCTGGCGGGACCCCCGGACGGTCATCAGGATGAAGGCGTAGGAGAGGGCAATGACGGTGCAGGGGACAATGTAGCAGAAGAAGAAGAGGCAGATGATGTAGCTCATGGCCGCCCGGCTGTGGCTGGGGGCGTTCCAGTCGATGCAGCACGCCGTGCCATAGGGCTCGGCGCCGTACTGGCCCCAGCCGCTCAGGGGGCCCAGGGCAAACACCATGGCATAGCACCACACCGCCGCCACCAGCAGGCAGGCGTGCCAGTAGGAGAACTTGTTACCTGGAGGGACAGACGGACAGATGGACGCAGAGAGACAGGGAGACACAGAGAGACAGGGAGACACAGAGAGAGACAGAGAGACAGAGAGAGGCAGAGAGACAGGTCAAGGTCAAGGTCAAGGTTGTTTTATTCATACCCGTGGGTCAATTTGGTTTGCCGGTCAAGAAAAGGGCGTTCACGGAAGACAAGACGGACACAGAGACAAAAATCACAGATGCGCTCAGTACATCAGAAAGTGCAACAAAGTTATGCACCACTAGTGGCGCTGCAAAAATTTAGTTGTACAGATAATGGCTGCAGGAACAAAACTGTTCCTGTAGCGGTTGGTTCTGCTTTGGGGAACTTTAAGCCTCTGTCTAGAGGGAAGCAGCTGAAATGCACTGTTTAAAGGATGGGGGTTATCACTTTGAATGGATTGTGATAACCTCTCTAACTGTTTGGTGTACAGGGCTTCCATGTTCGGCTGTGGCTCACCAATCAACTTACCGGACCATTTGACAATCTTGTTGATGGAATTCTTATTTTTTAAAGATACGTTTCCAAACCATGATGCTAAGGAAAATGTTAAAATGGATAAAAGCACCATAAAACAAAGACATCCTGGTCTTGTCTATGTTAAAAGAGGAAAGCTTCCTCAGACAGTGCAGGCGCTGGTGACCCTTCTTGCACACAGCTTCACAACAGAAGGACAGAGAGAGACAGGGGGACAGAGGGACAGAGAGAGACAGAGAGATAGAGAGAGATAGAGAGAGATAGAGGTAGACAGGAGACACAGAGAGATAGAGAGAGACGGGGAGATAGAGAGAGACAGAGAGAGATAGAGGTAGACAGGAGACACAGAGAGATAGAGAGAGACGGGGAGATAGAAGGACAGAGAGACAAGGAAAAATAAAAGCAGACTCATTACCGACAAATGCAGAGCGATATATGGAGATAAGGGACCAGACACGATGTACTTTCATGCTGTATGCGTAGTTAAAGTTTATTAACACTTCTAATTGCATACCCCTCTTTGTAAGAATAAAGACGCATGATCATTTTATTGTAAATGAAATGTAGAATTATTCTATTCATGCTACTAGATTTGCCGGACATCTTACAAACAAAAACAGAGTCATACAAATAACCTGGGGCAGTTCCATGCCATAGAAACCGGGTGCATGCTCTGATGTTAAACTAGAACGGCGTCGACTCCCTGTGAGCCTCCGGCTGGGTGAATGAAACGACAGCAGTGTTCCCTAATATATAGCCCCATGTTCAGGTAAAAAAGAATTAGGGCCTTTAAGTGAAGATCAGTTGCAATGAGTTGCATAATCTATTCAGAGAAAGATCTCCTCGCTAAACTGAATTTCCTCCAATAAAATCCGTTAAGCTGCTGCATATGGGCACATAGCACGTATCACTCTCAGGGGTTACCAAGGTGACAGTTCAACTTTGGCTACCGTTGGTTACGCTGAAGAAAAAGTAGCTCTGCTAGAGGCCTGAAACCAGAAGAACAGCTGTACTTAATGAGCAGGGCCACATGAGGCCCTGAGCAGTCTGTTCCACCAGCATCGATGGGCCGGACTCCCTCTGTCTCTCTGTACATGTGCTTTGTTTTTTATACAGGGGAATCTAGAGTATAAATGGCTTCTGGCTTCCTAATTGATTTACAGCAGAGAGTTGTGCGTGTGTGTCTGTCTGGAGACATATAGAATAGATACTAAGGGACATCAAGGGGAAATTGAGAGATGAGGGGGGCGCAAGAGTGTCTGAGAATGAAAGACATCTCATGGTATGAATCGTGATTTTCTTCGATTCAATGCAAAGCATGTGAGGAGGTAGCCTGGCTCCGCCCGCCTAACTACTTCTGCCCAATTTGAATTTCCCTTCAGTATTAGGTCTGGGTCTGCGGTATGTTAGTGGGTTTTCTCTGTCTAAAATGTCTGCGTCCAATCAGTCCAATCAGAACAGAGGGAGTGGCTGAGATCAATTACGTTATAGTCAGCTCTCGTTGACGGATATCTTCACACACAGTGTTTACAGTTGTTTACAGCCTGCACGCAACGTGATTCCCGTCCAAACGTTAGCAATTGGTTATGGCAGATCCAGAGTGGCACTGGGCAGATCCAATAGTTTTAATCTTCAACATACACCCGCCTTCAAGTGAGTTAACCTTTGTCAATTGAGTAGGTCCAGACTCTCTGTACAAATGAAATGAAGTACTAGAGTCTGGTAGGACCAGGCTAGTGAGGAGGGTGTCTCTGAATAGAACGTTTGTTTATGATATGGAGGCTGCTGTCTTGCTAATCCAGGTTGCTTTCATCCTTTACTGAAGCCAGCTCTACCGGTAGCCTAGAAGTGGATGACAGAGCACTCCAAGAACAAGCAAGTGATTAAAAGCTTTGCCGTGATTTCACACTAAAGAATACCCATGCTTTTCTCTAAGGTGTATTGTCCTTTTCCGTGGTCCTTTAAATAATCCATTTGCAAGTCGGAAGTTATTCAGAATTCTGCTGCCAGAAAGAGAGAACATATATAATTGAATTGTCTTAGCCCACACTGCATTGAGGGCAAGCCTTTCTTTAGAATATCCAGACGTAGTTCGTACTTTGAAATATAGCTTTTTGAAATCTCAGACCCTTTCATTTCATGTGTCCTTCATGCCGCATTGATGCAACATTGTTGTACGTTGACAAATAATTGGAAAATTCAAGGTAGTGTCGACAAAATGCATAAAAATAAAGTTTATTCCAATTTTCCCCCCAATTTTTGTCAGATCTTAAAAAATGGGATTGTTAACAACAATTTTGCAGTACCCAGTTTTACTTCGCACAAGTTTTTAATTTTTTTATTCTATTGCCTTGACTTTACTTTGCCTAATAGTGGCAGTCGTCCGCTTTGGAAAAGACCATCAGGGAGCCAGTAGACAGACATACCCCTAAAGTTGTCTGCCATTGAAGCCATATATCATTCTTTGCTGCTTAGTTATATTAGTTCTGTGCTTTCAATTGAGTTAATAAATAATCCCAAATCCCAATATTAAGGAAATGATAGCTAGCAAACAAAGCCAGCTTTGAAGGGAGAAAAGAGTTCAATCAATCATCAATTAATCTGAATAGAATGATATAGACAGTATATGTGTGTGAGTGTGTGTGTGTGTGTGTGTGTGTGTGTGTGTGTGTGTGTGTGTGTGTGTGTGTGTGTGTGTGTGTGTGTGTGTGTGTGTGTGTGTGTGTGTGTGTGTGTGTGTGTGTGGTGTACTCTGAATAAAATGTGTCAGCCACGTTAACGCATAACAAAGAAAAGGAAGATCGGTACACTGAATAAGCATGCATGCACAGCACACACAACCTCCCCCCCTCTCCCCCTCAAACAATGTAGGTATACAGCTATAGACACTTCTGCCTGTTCCTGCCAATCTCTTGGTTTAAGATGTGAGACACTCTCACTGATCCCTATGCAAGGCAACAGTAAACAGACATTCACAGAGTAGCGTTCAAAGAGTAGCATTCATGAAGCCCTTTTCCAGCCACCCACAGCACTGTTCAAGGTAGTATATGCATTGATATATTCAACATAACCATGGTGATGTCAAAAATGCAAGGCATCCGTTCTGTAAGCTGTAAAACATGTGGTGTGCACTCAGCGGGTTTCAAGGTCCACAAGTTAATTTCCCTAAGGACTCAACTCAAGAATGGAAGTCACACTGGGTGTCAACCCGCCATCGGGTTGACTCTCTCTCGTGCACTTCTCTTTCATTCTCTCTCTCTCTCTCTCTCTCTCTCTCTCTCTCTCTCTCTCTCTCTCTCTCTCTCTCTCTCTCTCTCTCTCTCTCACTTGCTTGTCTGGTCTAAGTGTGTGTGTATGAGTGTGTGTGCGCGTGTGCATGTTTTTCATTGTGTGTGTATGTGCCATATCAGTGCCTTTTCATTTATCAATTACCAAGCTAAAAACTAAAGCCAATCAATTTCACACGATTTAGATTTGCTAAAGCTCCATTGTCAAATAGATCTATTAAATTTGTTTGCATGAGGACTCCAATTAATCCCATTTGCCAACACAGCACATCCGGCTATCTGTTCTTTATTGGAAATATGCTCTGTGTCCTTGACTCCTTGTTCCCCAGTGGTCTCCTACTGCTTTACTATAAAACCACCTAAAAAAGGTAATCAAACAAACCTCCTTTAGATGTTATCAATGTCATTCCTGGTTTAGGCAGGTCTGCTTCTTGGACAGTAATGTGTCTGTTCTTAAGGGACAAATTACATGATAAATATTGTCTAGAAGCCCAGCGTGACAAAATAAAATGACCTCAGGGCTGCGGCCGGATAATCTGCTCTGTTTAGGAAGGCACCTTACTGACTGAAATGACCCAGAATAATCTTAGAGGCTGCCATGATAAGAGCTGTTAGAATTCTCTCGATGCTATGAAAAGGTGCTTCAATGCTTCCTTTCTTATCTCCTTTATCACAGGGTACACTGGACCATACTTTACTAAAGGAACGAAGATAATGCAGTCCCAGAATTCCTTGGGGCAGAAACATTTAAAAGCCAACCAACCCACAATTGGTCCATTCACAGGAGAGAGGTGTGTGAGAGTGAGACACCATTATCAATGTGAGGACAATTTGTCTTCCCTTTTGTAACTGGTTGCCTACATTCCATTCCTTTTCATGTCAATTCCAACCGTAGTAATAAGGTATCATTTTTCAGCCTATTGTCCAAGAATCTGAAATGCGCTTTGAGTGGTCCATCTTCAAAACTTTGTTGTTTCCCAACGGCAACCAAACGTTTATAACAACCACTGTTGTAGCCTATTGTGAGTGTGGTCGGCTACACTTAGCACTCCGGTTGTCTTTTCCTAAGTCCTTATGAATACTGCTTGACATCGTTCCTTGACCTCATGAAGTTTTCAAGGATAAAAGGTTAAGAATGGACAAAGGTAATGTTATTTTTTTAACATTAGCCCTGATGTTCTCTCATTTGTGGTTTGAAAAGCGTGCATGAGAGCTGCATGCCTAGCAAGTCTGGGGCTTTTAACCCTGGCCTTGGGGGATGAAGCCTTTACTAAAGCAAATCGTTCGTTTAACAAACATATTGACCCTCAAAGGCATACAGTTATGATCCCAGAAACGTGCTTCCAGGGACTTATGCAAGCACACAAATTGATTTGATGTTCCGTTCTCAGCACATCTCCAGAAAAAAAATCATAAACATCCTACAGAGCTCTGAAACTGTCCCTTCATTTACTTATTGATGGGAGGATCACAGGTTAATGAATGGCAATGCTGCATTTGAAATTACACCATAAAGGCCAATTTCCACCGGAAGCGGCACGGCAGTAAAACGGTTGCCGAAAATAATAGAAACTATTACAGTCAATGTAGGCTATTCCACTGGATACGTATTGTAATATTATACAGTCTATCTATGGTATCAATATGTAATCAGTGGCATAGAATAGGCTAAATGAAAGTACGCGTCGATGCTTCGTCTATTCTCTAATCGCAAGTCCAGTGTCGCAGGCGGACCGCGACGTTGCCATGACATCTAGAAATCATATCGTATTTAAAGGCACCCAGTGCAACTTTATGTAAACATTCAATGAAAAATAAACATTCAATTTCTAGTCTTTTTTACACGTAGTAAGTTTCAATAACTCCATACCATTACATATCGACATTCAAGGAGCAAAGATGAGACGTCGTTGTGTGGTGAGAACTGATAGAAAATCGTAAACAACAACAATCGCCGGTGGGGAGAAGCCATTTTTCCATTGACTGGAAGCCTGCTTTATTTATTGTAGGTTACAAAAAATAAAGAAAATGGCGGCATTGTTGTTGTTATCAGTTCTCACCACACAACGACGTCTCATCTTTGCTGCTTGAATGTCGGTATGTAATGGTATGGAGTTATTGAAACTTACTACGTGTAAAAAAGACTAGAAATTGAATGTTTATTTTTAAGCCTCGAAAGTTGCACTGGGTGCCTTTAAACCCGAGCGCCCCCGGGGGCGGGGGCAGCTGCGCCAACGTGTGCTGTAAACAGCTGTAAACAGCACCACCATGCTCCAACATGTCCATGGTGCATACCCACGTAACGGGAAGAAGCTCGGCTAAAAGCCCATGATAACCATTTTTACCTAAACAAAATACAATTCTAACACCAAGCAACTAAATGAGCCCATAGCAAAACACGTAAAACGTACATGCGCTCATACTGGCCGCCGCCGATTTCGCTACTTCATGCCACCCGAACAAACTATATGTCATATGAAAGCTGAGGCTTCACAGATTCCAATGATATAACGGTCATCACTCTATGACGAAAACTCACTGAACTAGCAGCCAAAGAAGAGCAAAAATAAAAAACGTTATACAATGTGATACTTTTGATTGGCGAATAGTGTTTTTTTACATGAATTTGGGTCCCTCGATTTGACTGTCCCTCGACTCTATTGGCTCCAACGGTTCGATAGAGGGGTCAATCATCCAAATTGACCAATGGATACCCAAGATATCTTCCAGGGTTTGACTGGAAGGTCAGCATAATTCGCGCCAGAAGCGCCGAGAACTTTCTGAGCACTCTTCAGACACTCCGGCTAGATAGAGACATACGCTCCTACTACACGCTTATTACATCGTTTGCATTTCTAGTTAGCTAGTAGTTAGCTAGTTATTTTGTATTTTCTTGCCTTTTTCTTCTATTTGTTATTATTTTAAAATAAATAATGGCAGGCAGGAGAAAGACCTATACTTTTGCGGAGGCATTCGCTATCATTACTAGCGACAGTGGGGCTACTGTAGTCCCTCTCGAGTCGTCGTCTGACGACAGTGACTTGCTGTTGCCAGAACTGGACACGGACAACAGTGATTCAGAATATCGAATTCCATCACCTGAAAGGTATGTAATCTCTGTTATCGATTACTTATTGATTTGGTGTCAAATTGACGATCTATCACCTTATTAGATATTATCTATCTATCGATCACCCTACTCACTCTACTCATTCCACACACTCACTACCGGTACTCTTTGCCTTATATTTATGATATTATTTGCATCAATTATCATTATCAATATATTATGCATAGTTTATTTGATACTATCTCTATCCTTTCTTCTCTTTATTCCTTTTTGCATTGTTGAGAGGACCTAGCAAACCAAGCATTGCTGTGCAAGTGATAAATAAACTTGGATTTGATTTATTATCCTGCAATGAATTTAGTAAATGCACACACTCAAACTGGTGCAAACTGGATTGTTAGTTGACTTCCCCAGTACATGTCTTGTTTACCCCAACATATTGTTACTTGTCTGTTTGAAGTTACATTCTTTTCTTTCTTCTTCTTGGGTTCCACAGTGATGAAGATGCTGATTATGAGCCACCTTCATCGACTGCTCCTGCTCCAGCGTCAGCCCCCCCACCTCTGTTTATATATATGTATATATATATATATATATCTTTATCCCTAGTGATTGTAGTTTTTACCTTTGTTTTTACAGTTTGGTTTTATTATATGTTGTTCTCAAATATATCTACTCCAGTTGGAGTCAAACTTCATTTCGATTGTATGGTTTTCTTTGACTGGGAAAATGTATAGAGGTCTGGGTGAAATTTCAAGTCAAAACTGTTGAATTTGGATGGAATGAATACCTATAGTGATATGTCAGTGAAATAAAATTAGTTTTACAGTCTGGTACATTATAAAGGTCAAATGGCACTGATGGTGCCCAAAAGTGCCCAAATGGCACCATTTAGTCCGTCTGGACCTACCTGTACTAAAACCTCTCTAAAATCACTTTATTCACTTTATTAGCATTTATCCTGGAACAGGGTACTCATCAGATGTTGTTATATGTTTCCCTAAAGGTTCTGGGCTACTATCCCATAGTTTCAAGGTGGTATTCACTCTAAATAATGTGTTTTCTCTAGGCGGAAATTGAAAATTGACATTTCTTACTATGTTCTAGCTGAATTTACTCCGACACAGTAACATCTATATAGATTCTGACACTTCTGCAGCCACCTCACAGGTGTTACCTTCTTTTTGAAACCAACTTTATTCATATAGCCCTTGTAGTTGTGGAGGCATACTCTATTCATTATGGGCATGTCATTTCGGGCAGGAGGCCTGTGAAATAGGCCTAGGGCTTGGGTTATACTATTGATTGTGTAGGGGTTGATTATAACTCGTGAATGATATTGTATGAATCATTCTAATCATAATATTTTTTACAATTTAGATATATTATAATTATGCACGTCTTGAGCCATCAGCCGGAATGTGTCCATGAATAAATATGTCTTACAATATCCCTAGAACCCAAATATAACTTGCAAAAACCCATGGTAAAGTTAATGTTAATATGAATGTTACTGATAAATAAGCCTTTGTCACAAAGACAAAGACACTGCTGCATGGGAAATTGCAGTCACATAAATTCCATTCAGGTGAGTTTCTCGTGAAGAAGAATACTATGGTGAATTTCTTGTGAAGAAAAATACGATGGTCAGTCAATTTAGAGTATTCAAAGAAATGGCATGAAACGTTTTCGGATTCCTCCAGTCATCCTTTCTAAACCACTAATTAGGTGGGGATTGAACTCCGGACGACCAAGTGAAAGCCCTACACGTAACCTCAAGACTATCTCTCTGATTACGAATGTGCGGTCAATATTAGATTTACTACTAATACTACTTATTCATTCAAAAGATCACGATTTTATTGCCAGCGGCGGCCTCCCTGTTTTTAATAATGGTTAAGGTGTTCTCTTTTTGAGTAATTATATGCTTGTACTCCTCATAGATCTCCACAACCAGCCTCTGTTCGCTGTGGAAAAGATCCCGCTCGGTCCTTTTCAGACATTTGATCCATGATTCGACATTCACGGTTCTGGGCTGGTTACATATCTCGTGAGTGTGCGTAATTCACGATAACGTAAGCTTGGCTTGAACTAACCTGAGGAAGGCGCGGCTGAACTGGGTTGATGGAACGGCCTTAGCCTCAAGTGGAAGTTAGTTAGTTCTAAACGGGCTTAATCAACTAAGCGCCGCTTTCGTTAGCGACTTTGATGAAAAAAAACCCAGGTCCTCGCTTTAGACCAAAACACAGAGCACACTGTCATCACCAGTCACTGTTGTCAAACGATGGATGATTTTGATACGAAGATACTGGCCTTGTCAGCTCTCGTGCTTTCTCTTTTGGAAGAAGAAAGTCGTAAGCAAAAAATAAGGAGAAAAGTTAGACGCACTAAGTGGGTGAAGATGTGGATACAACTGCGAGCATGCATAATTGCCTCATGTAGCATCATCACTGCTCAGTCACCACACTAGCGTCATAGATGTTGGAAACAGGCCGCATAGTTTTTGGTCAGGGAATAATGGAATGTGAAAAGTTCAAATGTCAAGGTAATGTAATCATAAATCGGCATTTCTTACATGGGAATGGAGGACGAAGGAAGTGTTCACTTCATGCGAATGATGTCCATAGACAACACTGACTGGCCCACATTCAGACGCAATAGGAGCAGTCCATGGCCTATTATATAAGACAATAGTATGCAGGGAGATTTGCTTTTTCAAAGATGTGTTTTATTGTAAGAAGTAATAAAGTATAAGATGTAATAAAGTAGTAGTAAGTTTAAAATGTATAAAATATGTTTTTTTCGCTTACACTGTTTATCTGGTATGATTACCATCCTCTCATCCGGGCTTCACTGATTCGCTATTCAAGCTGCTAGCCCTCCACAAATCGATTTCACCGTACACACCAAAGAGACTCATGTCACCGACCTCTCAAGTCTCACCTACGCTGATTTTCAGCCCGGTGTGTCGCCGCCTTAAGTAGGATGAATGCGTTTGCTAAATCAAATTAAACTATTTCCATTATGCCTTTTGGTTAGGCTCCATAAACAGAACCATTGTCATGTGTTCGACAAAATGCTATTTGTAAATTTCACGTCTGCATTTTTCCGTACCATAACCGTCTACCGTCTATGTGTTATAATGATAATGGGGCAACATGGTCTTTCAAGCTGAATGCAGATCTTTTGTATGTTTTTCTTCTTACCATAGTTGGGGCAGCAGACTTTGAGCCAGCAGACGGAGGAGAGCACAGTGAGGTTGGTCAGACTGGACAGGCCGAACAGCACCCCGCAGAACGCATAGACAGTGCACAGCGACAGGTTAAACAGCCACCTGGGAGAGAGAGAGAGAGAGAGAGGGAGAGAGAGAGAGAGAGAGAGAGAGAGAGAGAGAAAGAGAGAGAGAGAGAGAGAGAGAGAGAGAGAGAGAGAGAGAGAGAGAGAGAGAGAGAGAGAGAGAGAGAGGGAGAGAGAGAGACTTAAAAAAATTAGCTGTAAAAACATGTACGCCTCCTCAAGAGTGAGACCATTCGTCATGCGTCACTGGCTGACATTTTAATACCAGGCCACTGATCTTGTGATCCACAGCAATACAAAAACAAAGCCTGATAAATGGCATGATTCAGTGCCTGCCTGCTGAAGAACCAGGATGGGGGTGCTTCCTGACCTTCCCATCATGCTCTGGTGCCCCCCGATGGGAACACCTCCAGCTGACATCTAGCTGTGGTGGTTAACAGGCATCACGGGAGGTGTGACAGTCGCGTATCAATCACACTTAAAGTGCCGCTGGGGCAATGAGGGAAGTGGTGAGGGATGCCATTCAGAGAGGAGGTAAGCGAGTGAGATAGCGGGAGTGCGGAGAAAGCGGGAGATAGAGATCCCCAGGCATTAACACTTTAATAGATATTCCCTAACGCAGAGAGTGAATTCCTGTTAATATTGGATTATTGATTAAAATAAATTCTCCGAGCCCCAGAGGAAGAAATGTACTTTCTCTTGAAACTCCATCCAACTACGTTTTCAGTGTGGCCCTGTCCATCTCATCCTTCTCCACACTCTCTTCGGTGAATTCCACGGCGTATAACCTTGTAGACAATAATGGCCCATAACAGGCCGAACCCCACAGCTGTGCCGTCCTCCTCCATCAGCATTCCGTACGCTGTTTCGTTCGGCTAGGCAAGGCCGGACGGTCTGATGGCTCCACCCAAACCGCATAATCAATCAATTCTCGATGGTGAAACGTGTGACCACGCCGCAAACATTCATTAACGATGACATCCTTCTTGGTACAGTGTTCTCAGCACACAACGTAACACTTTTTGACACTCCCGTAGGGAGCACATGTAACGGCAAGTTAATGTGACGGCCGACAGGGACGTCAGGCAGTATAGCCCTGGGGTGAGTGAGGATGAGAGCCAGACGGTGTAAAAATGTCCATAAAGGTTGAGGCAGATAGAGTGTACATGCTACAGTCTATAGATCTGTCCAATGTAAACTCCAACAATCAAACAATAACAACATTTAGTGACAGATCAAAAGAAAAGGGAGGGGAAACAAGAGAGCAGTGGGAGAGACATGAGGTGAGGGAATGGCGAAAAGGGGGAGCAGAAGAGGGCATGGGGTTGGGCGAAGGGCAGGGCCAATGGACCGCTCACCTGTGAGCGAGCGCTGACGGGATGGCCAGGGGGAAGAGGCTGATGGTCATGCTGAGGTCGCTGATGGCCAGGTTGACCACGAAGAACTCTGCAGGTTTCAGCGACGACTTCTTCCTGTAGGCCACGAAGAGCAGGATGCCATTCCCCATCAGAGACAGCACACCTGGTGGAGGAAGACGAGGAGGAGGAGGAGGAGCAGGAGAAGAAGAGGAGGAGGAGGGGAATTAGAAGATAAGGTGCTATTAATTGGTTGAATTTTCTGTTTAATCGTTCCGTTCAGTTTGTTATGTTCAAGAGCCAAGAGGTTTCTGGAGAAAAATATTCAAATAAAGACTTACCAAAAATAGTGTAAATGGTGGCCATGAGAAAGTCGTTCTCTTTGGATATGCTTGACACAAGCAAATTCATTTCGGAGGCATTTCCCATCTAAGACAATTGAAAATATAGACAGAGTAGACAAAGAAAGGGACAAAGACAGACTTGTTAAAGTCCTGTTTTTAGTAACTACTTCTAACGACTACAAAGCAGTATAATGCAATTTAAGCAAAGTAAATTTGCTGAGGCTATTTTCCATTGTATTGCATTTTCCTATATATGGTTTATGGAAGACTTTTGGCCAATTAAAACTACGATGTATCATAAAGACCCTCAGGATCATACAAGGCCCAACAGAACAAAATCAATTAGAGACAATTACATTACATTCACATTACATTTACATCACATTTACATTACATTTAATTTAGGGCATTTAGCAGACAATACCATGACATTTTCAGAAGAAAAAGAAACAACAATATAACACTGTCGTTACAGTAAGGATGTTCATAGAACAAGTGCTAGGCACTTACAATTGCTATGTTAACCCATTCCCGGTATACACCAAAGATAGCAAGGATAAGATGCTATAGGATGCAAAGTACTATTTTAAAATGCCAGGATGTACAACATACAATAAGTGTGTACAGTAAGTGCCAGGAAGTACAAACATGGAGGTGCAGGGGCGGTGGGGGTTAAGAGGGGAGGTTATGTAGAGTCCTGGCGAACTCCAAACAAGTGAGTCTTGAGTCTCCTGAACATTAAACTATGCATATCCACATATAAATGATACGGAACAAACCACAAGCCACATTCAAGAAGTTGACTCAATGAATACCCCGACTACTAAACTTATGTTTGTCCTTATAACACCTCAGGGGAATCTTTCAGTTACCTCCCGACAAGCTCCACTGTGCTGTTTCCAAAAGAGTGTTGATTGTTTAAGGCTTCTCCCACCAGGATCCACACAATCACAGGTTTGATACTACATTCTGAGATGAAGAAGCAGAGATAAATTATCTGCGATAAGTTCCTCAAGGATTGCTGGCAATTACACAACATCTGAACTGGGAAGAGATGGCCAAGCACGAGTTGGCCGGACCCCAGGCTGGCTCTCGGACCTACACACAACTGTGTCAGGAAAGGTCAGGACCATATTTCTTTGACTGGGCCCTTGTAACCACACATGCAGGAAAGATCTGCTACTGGTGCTAGAACATGATGATTGTGTTTACAGATTTCTACCCCGATGCAGAAATGGGGATAAACACAAGGTTTGTTTTTTTGGAAAATATATCCATGTTAACCAATAAGCATTCCTAATTCAGTTTGCGCCAATCCATATTAACCAATAAGCTTATTCTTATTAGGTTTGCACGTGTCCATATTAACCCATACGGTTCTTCTAATTCAATATGCATGTAACCATATTAACCAATAAGCTTTTTTTACGTCAGTATGCACATATCTATGTTAACCAATGAGATTCCTCTACTTCAGTCTGCACATTGTATTTGATCAATTTACACTCAAAGAGATCTCTCTCCAGAAAGAACCAGGGCCTATCTCCTGTTTTAAACTTCATTTCCCCCTTTACAGTGCAGTGCCCAGCTACATACGGTGTCTATTCTCATTTGCATTTGATTACTTGTTTAATATTCTCAGAACGTATATGTTGTACAGGATTTTGCATGAACAAAGAGACTTGCTGGTAATCGTGTCAGCACTTGCTGGGACTGCGTGTGGTCTGGAAAAGTGCTAAGTAAGCCCATTATACCCGAGCACTGAGCTTCCCCTGTCCGGATGCGGAACAGTGCAATAGCAAACATAAATGTCCATATGAGAGGAAACTAAACGCTCTCACTGATGCACCACCATTCCCTTCCTCTGTGACTTATTTTGAAAATATATACAGCACAAATCTTTCATTGTGACTATATATCATATTTCAGAATGCTTCATAAGAGGGACTTCATGTTAGCTTAATGTCCTGAGGA
Source organism: Gadus macrocephalus (assembly GCF_031168955.1). NCBI lineage: Eukaryota > Metazoa > Chordata > Actinopteri > Gadiformes > Gadidae > Gadus > Gadus macrocephalus. The sequence continues at coordinate 16,180,589 of NC_082382.1, forward strand.
TATTATCGTAAACCCAAAGCAAACATTTCCATATCCACATGGTGTCGTGACCGACACACATACACACTGTTTCCTATGATCGGCCTCGTCTCCTCCATTCAATCTCAGTAAGGCGACACAAAGCTTTATGACATTAAGATCTATTGTACAAGTAGAGCAGAAGAGCAGATAAAGGAAACAATCTGAGACACACACAAAAGTGTCAAAATGAAAATGCCTTTCCTGCCTTCTTTTATTGCTTCCTGGTTACCTGTCAGCTCTCCTGCATCTCTGCCTGCTTGTCTACCTGCCTTGCTTTCTGCCCGTCTTCTGTAGCAAAGCATCCTCCCCGCATGCCCGTAGAGTGTTAACACGTTGCTGCCTCCGTCCCGCCCCCCTACCAGCGGGCCTAGCCCTACCAGAGTCCCAGAGCCGTGGAGGGAGAAGAATGAGCGGGGAGGGTCTAAAAACATGTAGTAGAAGAAGTGCTGAGGAGGAGAACTCCAAATAAGGCGGCTGTTTTGCTTATTTTTATTGTAAATATTGTTGCCTTTTTTAATTGTAAATATTGTTGCCTATTTTTATTGCATGTTGTTGCCTATTTTTATTGTAAATATTGTTGCCTATTTTCGTTGCACATATTGTTACTGTTTTTGCAGAATCCTGTAGGCATTGCCACTATCATTTCCCTGTACATGTACCCCCCCCCCCCCCCCCCGCCATTTGTACCTTTGTGAGAACTAAGAGAGAACAACACAGCACAAAGTGTCATTATGGAGATGCGTGTGACGGGGGGGTGGGGGGGGGGTGATTGACCTTCCCCTCAAGCAAAGCCCTTGTTCCTCATGTCTCACTGTCACAAGCTCCATGAGAGAGGAGAGTACTTATCGAGAGGCCTGGGGACGTTGGGGGGGAGATCCCCCTCACAGCATAATGATACCTTCAGAAGCCTACTTGTGCTCCTCAAGAGCACAAGTAGGCTTGTGCTCTTGTATATCTCTCATGAATATATGCACACACACACACACCCCCCCCCCACACACACACACTCTCTCACACACACACACACACACACACACACACACACACACACACACACACACACACACACACACACACACACACACACACACACACACACACACACACACACACACACACACACACACACACACACACACACACGCAGGAACATGAACATACACACACACCAATATACGCCACATACACCAAACACAACCAAACACGGCAAGCGTGGGAATTATGCCGTTATGTTAGTCTAGTTTCATGCTCTGGGAACTAAACCCTGATTTGGCTTTGTATCTTTTGCGCAATACAGTATTGAATAAACAATATTCTCCCAAACCACCAGCCCTTCGCTCTCTCTCTTGCTCTGTCTTATTTTGATTGCATAAACAGGACATGGTTGATTATGACCGAGGTAACTGATACTCATGAATATGCAAAAGCCACAGTCGCAGTCTTTTATTTGCACCTTATTTCAATTGTGTCAGCTCTCCCTCTGGATCCTGTTGAATATGTAATTTGTATTTCCTCTCTGAGTCTCTCTGCTCTCTTCCTTTGTTTGCCCCCTCTCACCACCGTCCAAAATGTTATTCCTCTTGTATATCTATTCATGTCCCTATTCAGTGATTTACCACTGCTGACTATACTACTGTGTTTTTGTCATGCTTGGTAATTTGTTCTCAGAGCTACTTACATTACAACGTTTTTATTCTGCGTGATCACACCATTCAAAAAGAGTTCCAGCATTGACTGCATTACAGTTGATCTTCCATTTTGTTTGTCTGGTGTGACCATCAAAATGACTTCCAAGTGTCATTTCAGTTCAATCCCCATTCATCTCAGATCTAGCAGTCCCACTACATCAGAGCAGAGCCTCTGGGAGGAGAGGGCACAGTGACTGGGCCGGAAACACCAAACCGCATGCCTTCAAACTCAAATGTGCAATTTAAAAAAAATACATACAAATCTAAACAATTATCACAAAAACAATTAAGGGTCATTTCTGTCATAAAACTTTATGGCAATACAAATGTTGGCTCAGGGTTTTGAATTATTTGATGATTGACGGGAGTCCTGGTCGTTAAACACTGAATGGCTTCTTTTGTTAATTGTTTGACATTGTGTCTGAGTCTATTTCTGCAGTAACTTACGGCTGTGTTTACTGTGTTTACATATGTTAACGTTAGTGATGCCGGAGACAGCATCACGTGTTTTTTTCTTAAAGATTTATTTTTTGCTTTTTTATGCTTATTATAGAGTGAGATAGAGAGGATGGTATGGGAGATCGCGGGGAGGACGTGCAGCAAATGACCACGGGCAGGATTTGAGCCTCGGTCGCTGCGGTCAGGACTGAGCCTGCATGGTACGCGCTCTACCCGGTGAGCCACCGATGCGCCTCCTCGCCATCACTGTTTTGAGAGCGGTGGCATCTGTCCCACGTCTTCAACCATGCCACCTAGTCCCTGATTGACCCGGCAACGTCCTCATCTCATTGGCCCTGATTACGTTGTCATTTCTGGACATCAAAGTGGGCCGGTCGAGGTCCAGACTGATCCGCGTGGTGAAATTGAATGTGAGGGTCACGTGATCAGGGTGGTCTCCAGAAAACAGAAAAATTGAGGCGGCCTCCTCTAAACATGGCGTGTTCACCATAGCGTTATAACACGGTCAGCCAACTCTGCGGCTGCCGCTGTCTTGATTTATAGTTATCGTGCTTTTATAGATTTTCCTATGTTAATTATGTGTGTCTTTTCTTCGCTTTGTGTGACTGTGAGGCACTTTGCGCTGCTTGCTTATGGAATTTGCAACATGGATAACGGTTTCGCATGACTTAACTTGAATGAACGCAAGAGCAATTGATATCAAAAGGGATACATGGGATAACACTGTTAAGTAAAGAACTTTCTATTCCGCCATCACAGTATGGCGGAATAGAAAGTTCCGTCTTGCCCCATAAATCTTTGCTCAGTTGCACTTGGTTGCTCCCCAGGAAAGCTTTTCCAGATGGATAGATGATCTACCCATAGCACAACACACAAAAACAATTCCTGTGTTTACATTTATCCCCCCATCTGCTCATGTGACACGCATGCAGCTTCCCAGCCGGCAAACTGTTGAAATCTCCACGGCGGCTCTCAAGATTTCAGCACTGTGTGGAACACAAGCTCCATTTAGCCCCCTCATTAACATATCCTAAGAGGGGATTTTTGTTGCTCACAGCCTGTTTTGATCCGGAGTGCGTTTCCTTATCAAGTGTTAGGGTTGATCCCAAAAAATAAGAATAAAAAAGAAACAAAGAAAGAAATAGGACTGAAAACAGTAATTTAGGTCTTTACAGCCCACACATACCGCCAACAAAATATGGAAATCTGTTTATTATGTCAAATAAGTTCTATGTACCTCCTTTCAGAAACGCTCCTCCACCAGGGTAGCTGATTGTTTGACTTCGACCTTGAATTATATTACCTTGCTAAATTGATTACATTTTCATATTCATTCTATTTATTCCACAATATTAATACACGGTGTTGGTATCCCACGATATCAAATTAAATATCCAAGCCAGGGGACACAAAATATGCGAACATCTCTGTGTGCTCCAAGAGATGTTTGCGTTTCATTCATGTTCAGTTGTTATGACTGAAGTGAAAAGCACCCATCTAAATTAGCGTGCTATTTGTCAGGGTGGAAGGAAGAAATGCACATAGTGTCCATGGTGAATACACAATGATATTAACGCCAAGCCAAAGCATTGATTAAGTGGCGAACATTTAGTGCGAACCACTATTACTCACTACAGAAATTGCACCTATTATTTTAGAATACGTTGGTAGGTCATAGAGTAATGTGTTATTCATAGCATGCAGATGTGAGATAGTAGAAGAGGAACAATGCAAAAGGCAATGAATATAACATATCATCCAATCCGTTTTTTTTATTTTTTCTATCCATGAATAATAAATGTCAGGAATGAAAGAAATAGCATGCTGTACATTTTGATGGACAATTTTCCATCATGCCTCTACAATTTCGTTTTCCCCTGCTCAATTTGAATGCCCTGTATACACAGATACTTAAAATACAGAATTATATAACATAAGGATTTTCCCTTTATTATAAAAGCTAAAGGAAAATACATAGACACGCCGATGAGAAAAAAAACAATCACTCTTCATTTTTTAGAGAAATAACAGCTCGAGCCGCTTGTGTGTATCTGTGTGTGTGTGAGTGTGTGTGCCCTTTTGCAAACAATTGGCCGAAAAAAAACAGTAGAAAACACAATCGAGATGCAGTCAACCGTAAGACATACATCTTTAGTCGTTCAACGCGTATGTAATCACGACAGCGTGTGCGTGCACGTCTGTTTGTGTATGTGTGGCTGTTTGTAGTGTGTCTGCCAAAGTCCTTAGTAGGCCCTCTCAAATACCAAAATATCATATAGAAGAATGGTGGGTGGCACCGAGAGGACACAAAAACAAACTGCAGGGCATTTGTCCTCCATTTGATCCTTCTTCTTAGTGGACCACGTTAAGCGGTGAGCCGTCTCTCCACTGCGCTAGAGACAGCTCTGCCACAGACTGCGGGGAAACCGGTCAATGGCAACGACCGTGGCTCTCTTCAGTGCTGAGCAAGGAATACATTCAATGTGTGTTTTTACATGCGTGTCAATTGCAATCATAAACTTCAAGCAAGCACTACCACACCTCTTTTACACTGCACATGCACGCACGCAACCGCGCGTAGGGATATCGACCTTGTGACACTTGTTTAACAGGCTCGGCTGACCTCGCTCCCTGAGATATCAACTACAGCTTCCACTCTAACAGCCCTGACAGCGGCCAGACAAGGCCTATAGCTTCCACTCTAACAGCCCTGACAGATACCCACTGAGTAAGGGATAATCACCGAGAGGCAGGGCAATAAACAATTTGATATGCCCGGCTCGTGGGCGGCTTACCTTCCACGAGCTGGGAATATCAAACCGTTTATTGCCCTGCCTTGAGGTGATTATCCCGTTTATTCCACTTCTTGCTTGCCAACATAATCAAACAATTCAAATACTTTAATAATTATTATTTTTCTTATTCGTATTGCATGCTTATTAAATGTATAGTCTGTTTGAGTTAATCTCCCTCAAAAAGTAGTCCCCCTTATTACGATCGATCAAACATGTTTTGGACACCTCAAAGGGCAAAATCCCACTTATACCATGGTCAATTGCCAAAGATAAGGAATTAGGATCATTCATTTATATTTTCATGCGTTTTACAATCCAAATATAGTTTTTCACATGCCATAATATAGTTTCCCTGGTAACGCCTGAGGGTTTGACTAATACCTGGACCAATCATTACCCTCCCGTAAGGTTCTTATGCAATGGAAACGTTGTTCACTCCTCCAGTAAATAGGACGGACCTTAGCTACGACTTGGCAACGGGAGGCATTCTAGTCCGCTGAGCTATGAGCCAGAGAGATAACGTTATTGATTGTACATATTTGTAATTCGAAATTCATCCAAGCCTTTATACCACAGATACTCTAGGGTCTATAGCAGTTAACCGCGTTGTCTGATCACAGTTTAATAAATTTTTCACAATTTACCAGCTCTCGTTTTGAAGAATAATCACTGCGGCATTCGTTCCAATGGGAATAGCGACGGTCTATACTTTCAATATAAAGTTAAATATTCATAATTTGAAATTTGTCCCAGCCTTTATACCACAGATACTTTAGGGTCTATAGCCTATAACCGAGTTGCCTGATTACAGTTTAATGCACTTTTCACAATTTACCAGCTCTCGTATTGAAGGCTGAACAGACAATTTGACTGGGACTGCTTGCAGGTGTCCATACATCAGGGATAAATGGACACCCTGCAGCCAATCCGAATAAAGTATTCCAAAAAATACAAGCGGCGTATTGATCTACTATTTGATCTAGCAGCAAGTAGAACCGACAAGTCAGCGGGCAACCTGCCGGGTTAGTGCCCTCCTCCCATCCAATCAGAATCAAGCATTCTTAAATAAAGTAGAATAATGAACTCGCTCGCACATGATTGCACATGTGTGCAAGCACATGTCTTTTCTCCATGTTCATTAACGAGCTGTTTGAACTTTGAGATCATATCTTTCAGCTTCGGAAGTCGTGACATTATTATACTCAGTTCGAAGCTCTTTATAAAGATTCGCCATTGTTGAAGAACAGTATTTTCTGGTATATCTTTTGATAGTTTTACGCTGTTTGATAAATGCTGTATAATGAATGATTTGTCACAGGAGGTAAGCTTCTAATGTTTCCCAAGCAATACGTTCGGATCTATGTGGAGTGTTATTTATGTTCGGGAAACTACCTGGTCATTTATTGATTTTTTTTAAATTTATTGCATTGCAGA
>NC_082382.1:16191985-16309485 GCF_031168955.1 Gadus macrocephalus
AGAGAGTGAGAGAGAGAGTGAGAGAGAGAGAGAGAGAGAGAGAGAGAGAGAGAGAGAGAGAGAGAGAGAGAGAGAGATGGTTGTTGAGCAATGAAGGGCAGTAAGCAGAGGTGCTAATGCAGGTCACAGAGAGGCAGCCCTGCAAAGCTTTTTATTAAGTTGTTATTACATTTTATCGCTTTGGACTGAACAATTGAACCTCTGGGTTAGTTATACACTGCAGACTGAATAATCATTCTGTTCTCCTTCATGTCTGCTGGACCAACCCAGTCTCACGGAAATACGTGACACTGTCACGAATGAATGGATTAAATGACGTGACGTGACAGTGTCACGTCACGTCATTTAATCCATTCATTCGTGATCTGGGACACTTAATTCCAAAAATTTCGTGCCAAAAAGCACAAATTTCAAACTCATTCTAAAAAGAAGAGATGAAGCAGCTACCTATTTTTCAGTCGCGGATTGCCTACAGAGCAGCGCACCTGCATTAAATATATCTGACAATTGTCACAATTTCTCAGAATCAAAGGTGAAAGTAGAAACTGGTGGTCAAAAGCTGTCATATTGTTAGAAATTTGTGCTTTTTGGCACGATTTTTTTTTAATTACGTGTCCCAAATCACGAATGAATAGATTAAATGACGTGACAGTATCACGTATTTCCGTTAGACACTGTTGGCTTGGCTGATGCTCGACGATATATCAACCTTAATATATTCTGTAATTTATAAGCGCATTTGAAGGTTATTAGAAAGTTATGAAGATATGTCATTAATTTAGGCAAATAATATTTATTTAGACAATCTTTCTATGTCTCATCGATTAGTTTAATATCAACACTTTTCCTGGTGGAAACAGGCTGATGCTGTCTTATTCGGCAACTATGTTTCATACTCAATTTAGTTTGGTAGATTACGGCGGTCAGCGGTCTGTTATTTCCACCTAGCAGCGAATATCAGACGGATATTCCTTCTCGTCGTTCCCTTTCTCAATGATGGACTTTGCATGTTACTAATTTGGTGCACTTTATATATGTTAAGTCGCATGACGCTACAAATGGCTTTAATTCACAAGAGCAGCCTCCGAGCAGTCGGGAAGCAGATCGTCTCAACAACAGATCTCCAGGTTGGAACAGCTGTAACCATCAGCCCTGGGCCCGGGAGCTGGTGCCGGAGCAGGGGTAAGGATGTGCCGGAACAGGGGTGAGGATGTGCCGGAGCAGGGGTAAGGATGTGCCGGAGCAGGGGTAAGGATGTGCCGGAACAGGGGTAAGGATGTGCCGGAGCAGGGGGAAGGATGTGCCGGAGCAGGGGTAAGGATGTGCCGGAGCAGGGGTGAGGATGTGCCGGAGCAGGGGGAAGGATGTGCCGGAGCAGGGGTAAGGATGTGCCGGAGCAGGGCTAAGGATGTGCCGGAGCAGGGGTAAGGATGTGCCGGAGCAGGGGGAAGGATGTGCCGGAGCAGGGGGAAGGATGTGCCGGAGCAGGGGTAAGGATGTGCCGGAGCAGGGCTAAGGATGTGCCGGAGCAGGGGTAAGGATGTGCCGGAGCAGGGGTGAGGATGTGCCGGAGCAGGGCTAAGGATGTGCCGGAGCAGGGGTGAGGATGTGCCGGAGCAGGGGTGAGGATGTGCCGGAGCAGGGGTGAGGATGTGCCGGAGCAGGGGTGAGGATGTGCCGGAGCAGGGGTGAGGATGTGCCGGAACAGGGGTGAGGATGTGCCGGAACAGGGGTGAGGATGTGCCGGAACAGGGGTAAGGATGTGCCGGAACAGGGGTGAGGATGTGCCAGTTCCTCTGGTGTACTGTGCTGAAACAAAAGTGGGGCTCTTACTATGTTGCAGTGCTGTGGTATGATGCGTCATATGCGTGACACAAAAGGGAATCAATTTCAAGCTGCAAAAGCCCCTACCTGCAACGCCGTGAAGCCACGCAATTCGCTCTCCTTCAGAGAGTCGCACACGCACGTATTCATGCAAGTACACTTACAAACACACACACACACACACACAAACACACACACAGACACACACACACACACACACACACACACACACACACACACACACACACGCACGTACACACGCATACACAAGTACTCAGGCACATACACTAACACACACACACACACACACACACACACACACACACGCACACACACACACACACACACACACACACACACACACACACACACACACACACACACACACACACACACACAAGCAAACACTCACACTCAATGCTCTGATACCGTTTATTTGCATTTCAACCATAAAAAATAAGGACAATTTGCTCGACCAGCTGTGCAATAGCTCATGTAACAATAATTGAAATTTAGGCTTTCCATGCTGGTGTAATTAATTTTCCATTTCAACACCTAGAATTTCACTGACAATTCAGTATGAGATAATTAATCAGCGTTTGTCATAATTAATCTGAAGGCATTTTCAGAGGGAAAATAAAAGTACATCAATTATAAAAATAAAAACTCTTTCTCCTCCAGCACATTAATAATGTACTCCATAAGGACTCAGCGAAGATGAGGTCAATGCCCTCTTCATTCATCTCTGCGTAAACCGTCAGAAGCGCACATGTGCTAGTATGTGAGCCATTGGGAAAGAAATGCAAGACGTAGAGAAACAAATTTTCACAGGTCAGCGGAGCACAATTTTTTTTTACACCGATTCAAAACAAAACAGCAGTGGCAGCAGCAGTGTCTTGAGACTAACTAATGTTACCTGTGATGCTAACCTTCCCGTCTCACCCTCCTAGTTCAGAGGGCTGGGGTGTACTTCAGCCCCTTGGTATCCCTGGCTAATTGGGAACTGAGTTGCCCACTTCCACAGACACATCATCAAATAGCATGGTACGTCCCATAGTGTTGTGTGTGTGGCTGTGTGTGTGTGTGTGTGTGTGTGTGTGTGTGTGTGTGTGTGTGTGTGTGTGTGTGTGTGTGTGTGTGTGTGTGTGTGTGTGTGTGTGTGTGTGTGTGTGTGTGTATGTGTGTGTGTGTGTGTGTGTGTGTGTGTGTGTGTGTGTGTGTGTGTGTGTGTGTGTTTGTGTGCCGCTGCCTCTGGCCAAACACCTCCAGAATGTCAAAGTACTACGGGCTGCTGGGCACACTAAGTAAGCAATGGCACCTTACTATTAAGAAAGGTGCACAATCTTTATTCTCTCTCACACCCACAGACGCACACACACGCACGTACATGAAATAGACGCGAAAACAAATGAATGTAATGCTAAGGGATTTATCTTGCCTACATACACACTTGCACGCACACGTACACATACACACACCAACACAATCAAGGGAGTCTATTTTTGAGATGCACATACATGTGCACATGCATGCACACACACATTCTCACAATCGACTTCCCACAAGGAACTCCTGATAGGCGCAGACAGTAAGCGAGTGCTCTGGCCTCTTTTGTTCTTTTTAAAGCCTCTCTCATTGCACTCGGTCCCTCAGGTCGAAAGAGGCTCCAATACTGTTGTTTCGCCAACAGCTGCTGTGCAGAATATTAACAACAGCTCCTCTTTAGGACAGATGCGTTGACCAAAAGGGAATATCTAAGCAAAGCCAAATAACAGAGCATTAAATAAATGTTGAATACTCATTTATGCTTCCTAATTGTCTCTTTTCATCCGATGATCAAAAGCAACTCGCTACAATGAATGAAAATTGAGAAACTGCACAACAAGATAGCAACACGTGTTTTACAAAGTCAGCCTAATACGATCAATTAAGAAAATAAATTATCCATCCCCTCGGCTCAGACAGGATTCCAGGATTAATAAATTGATCCTAAACTCAACATGTGACTCTTTATCAACTCAGCTCCATTATCAACTCCAGGGAATATGTCCATAATAAAGTGGAGGATCCTGTGGGTTAAATTTAACAAACACTGACAAGACCCGGTGCACGAGAGAGAGAGAGAGAGAGAGAGAGAGAGAGAGAGAGAGAGAGAGAGAGAGAGAGAGAGAGAGAGAGAGAGAGAGAGAGAGAGAGAGAGAGAGAGAGAGAGAGAGAGAGAGAGAGAGAGAGAGGGAGAGAGAGAGATCGTTTCGGAAAGCCACGGTTCAGATTTCATATGGGCTTCGGTGTCTATATTTGTAAATCATTTGATTATGACACACACACACACACACACACACACACACACACACACACACACACACACACACACACACACACACACACACACACACACACACACACACACACACATGACTTTTGTGATGGTGACCAAATGAAACGATTTTAATAGAGCTTGCATTGCTCAGTCAAGTGCGAGTCAAAAATAGGAGGAGCCAGTTTACTACCTCGGGGTAACCACTGGAGTAGCAGTAGGCCTAGGTTGACAACAATAATTATTCATGTGCACGGCACCATTAACAAAAGGGTGTACTACAGCCGCTGTTCTTTGCTTTAGTACAAGTCAAATGAAAAAAAAAAGAATATTAGTGTGCGGAGAAATTAGTGTGTACTGTAAGTAACAGAATAAAATGCGGTCAAAGTCTCTGCGCCTTACGTCAATGTTTAATCTAATACTCAAATTGGATTGCAACTGATAGTACACAACTAAGCATACAGTACGTTCTTGTAAAAGATATGTGACAGTGTTCAGTCCACTGAATAGCAACTTTCCAATACTGTTTAAAAAACGTAATAAATATGTTTCCATTCATCATGCCGGCGGACACATCAATGGCAAATAAATCATAAAGAAACTTAACATGACAGTGACTGGCTTTGAGATTGAGACAAGGGACAGTTTAAGGCAACGAAAATACAATAATAGTCATCAAAACAGAAAACTTGCCACAATCAGCACGCTCCGGATATTTACTACAGCTGTCAAACCCTCTTAAAATCCACCACGTGGAACATACCTAAAGACGATCCCGTTTGCTTTGTTAACCTTTGCTCTGTTCTTCATGGACACAATAATAGAAAACACAATATTCAGAAAAAAATACTTTTCAGATATTCAAGGAGATGAAGTGAATCAAACAAAGATAGGAGGGAGAGAGAGCGCCAGTCGTCTTACCTTGCTGGGAGGTTGCGCCAAAGTCGTCCTGAAAGTGTCTCTCTAGGTTCCGCTCCGGAGCACGACAGCTAGGCATCCTCTCCATAACCACGGCTGGCTGTGCGATCACCAGCGCGGCACCAAAGCATGGCACAGCGCATGCTGCAGAGCAGAGTGTGGTGGTGGCTGTTGTGTTCGTGAAGCCGTCAGCAACTCAGGGTCTCTCTCCTAAACAGTCCCTCCCTCTCTCTCTCTCACACATTCTCTACCTCTCTCCCTCTCAATCTCCAAAACAGTCCCTCCCGCTCTCTCTCACACATACATTCTCTCCCTCTCTCTCTCTCTCCCAAACAGTCCCTCCCTCTCTCTCTCACACACAGTCTCTCCCTCTCTCCCTCTCAATCTCCAAAACAGTCCCTCCCGCTCTCTCTCACACATACATTCTCTCCCTCTCTCTCCCAAACAGTCCCTCCTTCTCTCTCTCATGCACATACAGTCTCTTCCTCTCCCTCTCACACACACATACAGTCCCTCCCTCTCTCCATCTCCTCTGATATACAGTGCGGCTCCAGGAGAGGCAGTGGATGGTGGGCTTGAAGCAGGGCAGAGACCCAGACAGACAAGCCGCTACCTTGTGTTCATAAACTGCTCTATCTCTCTCTCACTCCCTTCTCTCCGTTACCGTTATTCCCATCCCTCTCTGCCACTCTCTCTCCACAGCCCCTCTCACTCATCATCCCTAGTGGTGCCTCTCCTCTCTTCCACACACACACACACACACACACACACACACACACACACACACACACACACACACACACACACACACACACACACTCACAAACATATATAGTAGGGTTCAGTGTGTCCCCTCCTTAAATGCAACATTTATATATTTACGGGCATATCATCATCACCATGGAAGGCACATAATAATAGCCTTTCATGAGGTCTAATTATCCTCGATCACTAAATCATATTACGTAACATTATAAGAGGATCACAAGATAGTTGGAACATCCCCTCAGTAATGTCAATGCTTCTTTGTCTCACTCACACCACCCAACCATCCAATGGATGGCCAATTCAAAAATTAAATTGGCCATCAATTTTTGAATTGACGGGGGGGTGGGGGGGGGGGGGGGGTTGCTGGGGAAGTGTTCTGTCCTGTTAATGTGAGAGAAAGCTAAATGTCAATGCTAATCTTTGAATTTGATACAAACAGTAAATGGCCGGAATTCTATTTCTTGATATATTCACCCTCTGCCTTTGTCATTTTCTAAACCAACAGAGAGGGACCATTTTTGTTTTAAAATCGATGCGTATACATAGACACAAGGTTGTGGGAACAAATTAACAATACTGTAATCAAGAAGTCAGCACCTTAGTCATCTCATCCCCCACACCTTTCTATAATTTCGGCATTCCTTTCCCTTACTGACGCAATGTCTACTATGTGGTACAATGTCTCTCTCTCTAACATCGAGGACAGACAGACAGAGAGGCACGCAGTACTGTAGCGGGCTTCGGTCAGAAGGAAGAACAGCAGAACAGGGGAACCATGATGGAGATCTTATTGAGATGAGAGGGTCAAATGCTAATTCTAGCAAAAAAATTGTAATGCACACCGGAGGGCATATGTTAAATGACTCCTGAAGTACCTTCAGATGTTCATCTCTATCTATCATAGGGATTCTTCAACATGTCTGTCTGGGCAGATGATGTTGGATAAGGGCTGGCGTTCCACGACCAAATGCTACAGAGTGGTAATTCATTGGAAAACGGACTGTCACTTCTGACTTACTTCCACACCATATTTCACAGGAGATAAAACAAACTATCATTACGGCTGTAAACCCATAGCCAAAAGAGTGCATCGCTCAGAGCTGTGAGAACCAGGACCTTTGAACCACAGAGGTTCGAGACATTCAGTCGGGCAGTGGACGAGGCCTGTCTACGTTACCTGATGGTTTGAAGTCATCACCCAGTGGCGGCCTCTGTGGCTCTGCCGTGGATCAGTGTGGGAGGCGCAGTGTGTTCTATGCCACAGGAAGGTGAGGAAAATGCTCTGTTGTTGCGCGAATGGTGGGCGTGGATTACATTGAGGGGACTTCATTATCCAACACATGTATCGACGCGTGACCTTGAAGTTAGATGGAACAGTACATATTGTGTCTTGCATATGCATATAACTTCAAGATTTATGATTTATTTTCATCATTCTCTGCATTCTCAGGCTTCTCCTATGCATTTGTTGGCCCTGGTGGTCCTAGATTGGAAATAAACGGGAGCTGGTGACACTGCCTTACCACCATGCTGCAACACTAATCTGGCTAATTCTAAAGAGATGGACGAGGGTTTTAGCATTGGGTATTGTGTGTGTGTGTGTGTGTGTGTGTGTGTGTATGTGTGCGTGCGTGTGTGTGTGCCTTGGTGTGTGTGTGGGGGTTGTACACTGGGTTTAAAGGGATAAGCATGCCTGACCATAAATGTTCAAAACGATCACTAATAATCTCGAACATCAACACTAACTAATCTAACAGAGAGCCAATGAATGAGTGTGGCACCCTAAATCGTTTAGGGGAGAGATTGACCTTTGGCATATAGAGTGGCAGTGACAGTGATCAAGTCATGCAGAGATAAGGGCATTGGTAAAGAGTACATTGTCTAGGTTGCTGTCGGAGCCACATGCTGAGATGTTTAGTTCGGGCTCCATGTGGAACGCACTGGACGCCATGATGTTCGAAGTTCTGAGTCAAAAGCAACGTGATAAGAAATTGCATAATATCAATAATAACTAGGACTGCAAACGGTTCCCTGAGGTTTCACAGCCTACGCATCGCCTTTCCCAGCGGCCTACCTTTTCAAGTGAATCACAGGTGACGTCAAAATCCCAGACGCATCTATGCCTTCGTCGGGGGCGGGTCTTCGCTCTTCAACTCTTGAGTTTTTTTTCACTCCCAAAAACACACACGAGCACATATGACATACCACATTTGTGCATTACACTTAAGATCAATTACTGAAATTGACACTGTGCCGTTAAGGAATGAGATATCAACAGAAGACCTTTAACAAACGATGAGCTTAGCATTTATTACATTTTTCACTGTGACGTCATTTTCTAAGCTATCGACACACCATTTTTGCACAGGTGTTAAGGAGGGTTACCTCTATCTGCCCCAGTAGTCCAGTCCCTGATCACCTGACCACACAACTTTAATTGTGATTGATTGAATATTATTTTCAATAAATTACGTATTATCACAGATTTTTAGACTCTTTAAAGAATCCATTATAATTCTGAGTACGGCATGTCCATAGAGCATCCGTAACGACATTTAAGCTAATTTAGATTTTTTGTTGATTCTGTGAAAATGTTTTTCCCAAAATATCACTGCACCAAAAAATACCCAGACAGACATTACGGGTGCAAGAGGCAAAAATGTTAAGCTTGCAAAATAATGCATGTAAGTTTCAGCATTTTAAATCCATTGAGGCGGACGTGACGATCGTTTAACTTCGAATGATAGCGCCCATGGGGATTTCGGCACCAACTCATTGGAGACCTGCTCTTCCGGGATGCAGATGCCGGGATATTTTAAAACTTCTTAACATTTCAACCCTGAGATATATATATATATATATACCTAAACCAAATACACTGTGAATACTTAATTATAATGATAATAACAATTTAATGCATTTTTTAAAGTGGCTTCAAGAGAACCAAATTGCTTGTGAGTATGTTTGGTGTTTGTGTGTGTTTGTGTCTGTGTGGGCCTGATACGTCAGTAGACGCAAGACCTTGGACAATCTCTTATGAGAAAATTGAAACTTGGGGGGAGCGGGGTGGACTCGTCATCTTAACAATCTGTGGCATACAAGCCAGAATGGCTGGCTTACCTATTTGCCTGTAAGGAATATTGACCCATTTTCGGGCTACAATCACAGCAAACAATAGAGTGTAAGGTTAATCTACATTGATTGGTCACTATCACCACAATATCTTCTTGACAGAACATTCTAAACACAGTTGTCTATTGATCTACACCCATTGTTAGTGTACGACGCTGGCTGAATTCAACTTTTGACAAACGTCACTTACTTTTTTCTTTTGTCTCTTCCATTTTCCTTCCCACAATGGGACTAATGTAATGTGACGGTGCGATGTAATGGTTGGTTGAGGAATGCAAATCAATATTTTCATATTTCTTAAGCAATTATCTTCCTTATTTCTGTGCAGTGGCGGACTCAGAGTGTTTGAAGGGCAGGGGCGAAAAAATGAAAAGGGCACATTCTGGACAACATGGGGCCCCACCAGCGGACACAGTGGCTTTTCTATCTTGATGGTGTTTTGTTCCCCCAACGGAGCCTTAAAAGCAGCGCTGCCTGGAAGGTCCTATCCCTTGACCTTAGCAAGCGCTGCCTTGAAGGTCCCATTCGGGGCACTTGTTACATCTCCATGTAGCACTTAAAAGAATAGTTGGGCTCATAATTTAAAGGGGGGGTCTGGGGGTCCTCCCCCAGAAAAAATGTTACTTCAAAGACACTGTTTCCCCTTATTCTAGCGACTTTATAAACACCAAAATGAGTTGTTCACATCATTGTGCACTTTCACATTTTAGCCAAAGAAAGGAGGATGCCTTACTGCTTTCATCTTTACTAACATTGAAGTAAAAATTAGACTGGAGACAATTCAATGTGCCGCTACCATACAGCCTTTGACCGCTGACAGCCAGCTACGGAAAAATTTAAGGACGTTTTCCTTCATGTTGAGGTGATAGCTGACCATTATCGTCTCTCTTGCATGAAATGACCTACACTTGAATGATCTTGAACGCTCAAAAAATGTATATACATTTTAAACGGATTATGCAAACTGAAAATATTAAGTTTTTCTAACTTGGCCTCTAATTGCGCTTTTCCACTATGGGTACTGACATACTCTTAATCCGCTTTTTGCTTCGTTATCCAGTGGAGATTTAAGTACCACTCGATGTACCTGTTTGTCATGGCGACGCCACATGAAAGCAAAGCCTCGCATTCCCCGTTCGTCAGCTACCAAAGAGAGGAAAGTCTGTACCTCAATAGCTAACCACCAACATATTTTTTTCGGTTTGCCATATTCTTGCTCCAGAAGGCACATCATCATCATCAGGGGCTACCTAGGGCACTCATTAAATTTTGTTCACGTGTAAAGGGCAGCCAATAAGGCACTTTCTCTAATTTTCACAACCATAGAGGGCACTTTTTCAACCATGCACACTTTTTCAACCATGGGGGCACCAGACGGGCAGAAGGGCACTAGAAGGGCACTATAAGGACCAGACGAGCAGAAGAGCACTATCAGGGCACTAGAAGGGCACTAGAAGGGCATTGGAAGGGCACTGGAAGGGCACTAGAAGGACCAGACGGGCAGAAGGGCACTATCAGGGTACTAGAAGGGCACTAGAAGGGCACTAGAAGGGCACTAGAAGGACCAGACGGGCAGAAGGGCACTATCAGGGTACTAGAAGGGCACTAGAAGGGCACTGGAAGGGCACTAGAAGGACCAGACGGGCAGAAGGTCACTATCAGGGTACTAGAGGGGCACCAGATGGGCAGAAGAGGACTATCAGGGCACTAGAAGGGCTCTAGACGGGCAGAAGGGCACTATCAGGGTACTAAAGGGGGCACTAAAAGGGCACCAGGCGGGCAGAAGGGGACTATAATGGCACTCATTAAGGCACGTCATTGAATTTTCTTGTTCTAGAGGGCACATCATCATAATTTATTGTATGAAGGAGCACCCTAGAGGGCACCTAATCATGTTTTGCACGTGAAAAGGGCAGCCAATAAGGCATTTCCTCTAGTTTTTCGACACTCGGGATGGGAATTGATAAGAATTTCACGATTCCGATTCCGATTCTCTTATCGATTCTCATTGGGTGAGAAAATAAGTATAAATGTGTTTGTTTGCATTACATCTCTTTAATATCTGATCAGAAGTGCTTCTAGCATTAGGAAATTGTACATTTTCAAATCAATTGGTCTAGACGAAAAAATATATGTTTCGCTTTTTAAGCCCAAATGCCATCATTATGTGCCATACAACTAAAAACACAGACTGAAAACAGCCAAGTAAGAGCTTGTGCCTTTTGGAATTCTAACAGTGCTCATTTGCATTCAACTTGTAACAAAATTAAACTGACATAAACAAAATGAAGCATTGATTAGACAGAGATTTATTAGATGGGCCTACCTAATAAACCGTTGGAACACACAAGACCGGAAACCATAGCAATGCCGGTAAACAAACCCAGAGAAGCCCAATCCCTATGAGAGCTCCCCACGCTACGGCCATCCGGAGGCGACAGAGCTGTTGGCCGTGATATTATATATACAATTATAATATAGTATACAATATATTATATACTATTATATATAGAGCTCCGGGAGTCGCAAACTGCAACAATCACTTTCTCCTCCATTCCGCGGTTCACCCGGACTGCACTGCACTGAGTTTGACGGCTGAACGCTGATTGGCTGTTACGTTACACATGTCACTCAGTTATCACGCTGTTGAACGCTGATTGGCTGTCATCACGACAAAAACTCGCCCTTATACGCGTCTCTACGTTCACTTTGTATGGGATCTTGTCGCCCCGTCGCGTTTGGTGTGAACGCACAATGCGATTCTTCCTCGGCGGCGACATGTTTGCTGCGTTCTGAACCAAATCAAAGCAGCGTGTGTGTGACGTCATGACGCATTTGCCGCGACCGGAACCGATAAGCGGAATCGTTAAGCAGGCTTGCTAACGATTCCAAGGAATCGGTTGAATCGGAACCGGTTCTGAACAAGAACCGGTTCTCGATTCCCATCCCTACTCTTGAAGGGCACTTTGGCGCGCTTTTTCAACCATTGAGCCACGAGGGGGAGCGGTCGCCCCCCCTGCCCCCCCCCCCCCTGAGTCCGCCACTGTTTCTGTGTAATAGTGACTCTGACAGACATTGGCTACAGCCAGCCGATACTAATGAAGATACTGAATTTATGCACCAGATAATTGATTACGTTACAGAGCACTTCATTAGAGAGAGCTGTAAAAATGACAAAGAGCAGATATTTATCACAATAGGAATATATTAAAGCTACTTTTTATGGCTGTATTTTAACCTGCACTATATACGATTTAACATTAGCAATCTCTAGTGGTATGACTTGCAGAGTCTTCATTTAGAGGCGTCGATATTTTCAGACGACAGCAACTGTTGTCAAACTGCCAACCATGGACCAGAGTAAAATGATTTATTGGCAAATTCCCTGGATGGATTCACTCGTGAATAGCCTCGTTTTATCCCTGAAAAACTTTCTAGTTCAGATATTTTTTATGGAATAATGGGCTGCAGTAGAAAAGTTACAAAGGGAAAGTTTAGAATCTGTAGATATAGAGTACAGTAGGCATACAAATGTCCGTTAACCATGGCCGTATTCCGTAAAAAGATTTTCCTACTGTGTACTCAAATACAGACTACTTTCAGCCTTTTGGCCCCTGGAGCCTAAGCCTTATCTGTAGTTTGTAATAAAGATAACACAGTACAGAGGGCCCGGTCAGCGCCAGCCCCCAGGGGCTTCCACTCATGCAGGAGGCTTGGCCCTTCCAGCCTGTCATGTGTCATGCAATGAGGGCATGACACAAACTAAACATTTGTGGACCGCTGACAGCTGGATATGATATTATCCTGTCAGTGGTTGAATTGTTGTCACCATTTAAAACAATGATGTGACATTTCTTTGAAGTGGAGTTGAAATACAACTGATACACATAATTTTGTCCCTTGATGGCATATTTTGCTATGATTTAGCTGTGGTGAAAATAAGAAACTCGGTAATGCTCCTGCCAATCACCAATGACATTATGACTCATGTTAAGCAGCCATTTTGTGCATGGGCTAGGATGAGCTTTTGCCTCGACCCCGGGTCAAGACCAGACTGGTCCCATAGGCCGAGTTGCTATCAAGGAGGCTTGATAAGCTGTGTGTGTCGGTTTGAATCAAATCCCTCGGAAACTGGCCTTATCAATTCAGCACTACTGAAACAAATTATTCAAGACTAATTAAGCTCAACAAGTTAGCACAACAAGGACACGTAATGACCTTCAGCTTGAGTAAACAGCTGCAGTACTATATGCAGAGGAGTGGCAAATCTGCTCACAGATTCTATTCCATGAATCTGACATTGTGTGTGTTTTGCGAATGCTTTCATCTATATCAGGCTAATATCTGCTGATTGACTCGTGTTACTCAGAATATCTCCCTTGGGCCTAAGTTAATTCAACCACATGCATCCTACACAGAAAGGAAACAGTTGACATGAGACGATTAACGCAAACTCAAAACAACTAATGAAAGATTATTACATCAAGTGGCCAACCTGCTCATGTCATTCTTCAAGCACTTTATGCGATTCTTACTCAACAAATGAGAAGCAGATGCAGCACCGATGACATGAAGCAATCGAATTTACATTTAATTCAGTTAGAACCAAAGCATAAAGTTAGCTCAAATACACCATCGAATAATACTCATACTACAAAAGAGGAATGGACATATGTTTAGAGAAGAAAGGAAGGAATTTAGTCATTGTGTGTGTGTGTGTGTGTGTGTGTGTGTGTGTGTGTGTGTGTGTGTGTGTGTACATTAATGTGTGTGTGCATGTGCATATGTGTGTTGATTTGTGCAATCAAAGTGGGAGAAACTAAATAGCCAGAAGGCCTCCATTATGATGAACATGATGAACACTTATCTGCCGGATCCGTGATTATCTTTGAAAATGCATTTGAAGCTTTTTATGTCAATGGGTTTTGGTGCAGGAGGCGTGTGAAAGGAGACCGTATCATTCAAATTAGGATGGTTAAACAAGGGACTCAAGATCACTGTTGGTGACATCCGGCATATCTGGGACACTTTATTCCATTGTTTCTGTGGTTGTTACAAATGCAAAAATATGTCCTGGAGATTCACATTGTGCATTTCCTTCTCGATTTCTCTCAAACTGATCTAGATGTGTGTCTGACATAAATGCTGACAGGGACACGTCTTTGTTAAGTGATTCTATTATAATGTCATGGTAGATTCCCATCCCGTCACTAAAACGATTTTTTTGGCCGTTTTGTGGTTCTGTAGAGAAACTGAGAGAACTGTATAAACTGTCCCATTGGCACAATGCATACATCTGTACTCGAGTTTCGATCAAAGGTTGAGGAAGGAACACAATCTAGAAGTAGCACATCATTTAAACTCTGAAACCAAATAGTGAACTAATGGAGAACAACGTCATTGATACAAACATTTGGATACCAACTCATCCAAATGCAGTTTGTTCCATCACAATTTTTAATAGTTAGAATATCCATTTACATAACATTATTGGATTTATATCCTGTATTCATTCATGAACAATGAGTTGCAATAAGTGAATAATATCCACATGCTCTTGCTTAAGTTCGTCTGAGATATATTAAAGAGATACTTTTTTACAGCCAACAATATTCACCCCATGATCTGTGCTATGAGGTGTGTTATGTTACTGAACACAGAAAGTGAAAGTTCATCCATTTACTTGGTCCCATGTGATCATTAGGAACCCTAGGTTCTCCCCTGTGGTAATCCCCTGCGCTTTAGTATGAATAATCCCAACATTGTTTTTATAAATTCAATTCAATTCAATTCAATTCAATTCAATTGTATTTGTATAGCCCTTACTCACCATTACAGTTCAAGCATTATCTCATTATCTCGACCGGTGGGGTTCACACTACATACCTACATGGACGTTGCATGGGCAGACTGTTGTGCTTCAGGACAGAGTTTGAATCCTTCACAGCATAAGTCAATTTCAGTACGAAATTGTACCCAACGCGTCGGTTTCCCCCTCTTCTTTATGGAATCATGGACTTTCACGCTGGAGATTTGGAGGGAATAGACGGATTTACTACATCTGCGGTGGGGTTTCACCAACCACCGCCCCAGCCTCCACCTCCAATATTGATATAGTTTATTGTTATTGAATATGGTAACTAAAATAGAAACCCACATGAATATAATTAAGTTTAGGTTAATAAAAGGTAGAAGTGGTCAGAGTTCACCTAGAATCTGCATAGCGATAAATTCTGCCAAATGTACTTATTGTAAGTCGCTTTGGATAAAAGCGTCTACCCGAAATGTAAACATAAACGCACGCACGCACGCACGCACGCACGCACGCACGCGCACACACACACACACACACACACACACACACACACACACACACACACACACACACACACACACACACACACACACACACACACACACACACACACACACCAGAGAAATGTGATGATAGAGACATTAATAGAGCATTTCTTCACATTAACATAAAGTACTATTATCTACTACTATTATCATGCATTCATTTTTTCTATTCTTTTAAAAAGGGATAATTCAACACTTAGAACAATTACAGACTGGGCTGAATACAGATCATACAATTACAACCAACCTGCACGTGTTTAAGTGCAGTGGGCTTGAGCTGTTCAAAGAAATCTATCGTTAATATTATGCCTTTGGTTGAAACCACTTGTGTGTTATGCTTATAAACAAACCTGAAATTAAATACATTCTCAATCACTTGTTTCTAAAACCTAGCACTGTCTCAGTTTTCTTATTTGATAAAAGTTATGTACTCTGAGGATTCTTGCAATTTCTGGGTTGTATCTTCATGGTGGAATGCATTTCTTGTAATTCGCTTAAGATAAAACTGTAGGCTTAATATGTGTAATGTAGTGAACAAAATAAAGTGATAACTGTAAATAGACATCCGAGTGTTGATTGGAAGACCACTAGCCTACTTTATTATATCAAGGCATAGGACCACCATTTGTTGGTAAGTCGACAGAAAATCAGTGCATATTCCTTACGATTGTGGCTGTCATTTGACAAATCCTGGGTTTGTTCACTGTGCACCGAATGTTCAGTTCCAGTGAAACCCCCCAGGGCTTACGTGGAAGCAAGGCCCCTGCTCAACCCCCCCGTACAGTGTGTGACAACCACGGGCATTCATAACCCTCTCGTAAATGTATGAACTGGGATAATGTGCTTTCAGGCCCTGCACTATTTCCATCCCGATGAAAGCAGCCTGTCTGTTCTACTGTCACTGTTTGTGGCCGCTGATGTGGAAAGAGGTGACAGGGAGCAAAACGGCGGTGTTGGGTAGCGATTTATGTTCTGTTAGCTCATGGCCTGTTTCCCCTCGTGGGATTGTGAGTGGTTATAGGGTTGGGGAAGCACATCCCAGCAGCCAGAGGATTTGGTTGTCAGCTGTGCAAAGTATTATTATTTTTTTTAATAAAATGTAAAAATTGTATTACAGTTTTTTTCAATTGCTTGAACACTATAGACACATGCTTAGACCAAAGCAACACAACTTGAAGTTTTTGTTTCTATACCTTAAACACATGTAACCATTCCTTAAACAAAAGCGCTGCTTTGCACTTTGGTTGCAATTGTGCAACACACTTGCTCCTTTCTGCAACACACTTGCTCCTGCACACTACACAGTATTTCATACATAAAACACTTAATTAAAAAATGACGTCTCATTGTACCATTGGGAAAACACATCTATTCAAAATCCTAAACACAGAATACTTACTTACACACCTTAAAACACTTTCTTCCAAAACTGAACACCAATCAGCCAGCTGCAAAAAGGCCTCAGTTAAGCCATTTTGAGAACTTTGCAAGCATGGATGCAGCAAGAGCAAGAGGCAGAGGTAGAGGAGGAAGAGGAGGAAAGAGACATAGATGAGGACGTGGTGGAAGAGGCCATGCACTGAACATTATTTCCGATGACATAAGAGCAACTTTGGTGGACCATGTCATAAACCATGGCCTGACTATGAGGGAAGCTGGGCAGAGAGTCCACCCTAATCTAAGCCGTTTCACAGTTTAATCCATAATAAGGACATTCCGACTGGAAAACAGGTATGTCTTCAACTCTCTACTTTCTACTCTACTCAGACTGTATCTAGACTATTTGCAGTCCTGTACCATATCACATGAACTGTATTGCAGGGTGGCTAATGCTCCTTTTTGAACGAAAGTGGTAGTTTTGTGATTACCTACATTGAGATGTTTCAGTACTTTCTATGGTATATACAGTAAAGTACAGTATATACAGTACTGTAAAAAAAGAAGCAAACCAATGCAGTAACATTTCGTGATTGCTTTTTTCTATAGAATGACTAGAAGACCTTCTGGGGGCGGACACCAACGCCTGTTCACCCAACAGCAGTGTCATCCATTGGTGTCATTGGTGTCATCCAGTTACAGCTGAATATGTGCCATTGTATCAGTACCACATAGATACATTCAGAGAGGTACCAGGTACCTGTTCGATGGGTGCTGTAGTTGAGTGTTTTGAGTAATGCCATCTAAACTATGTATTGCATGTATTTCGTTTTGTTACAGCGTTTTGTCCATCCATCTTGGAGATGGATGGAGCTACACAGCCTCATGAATTTATTTACATTGATGAGGCTGGATTCAACCTCAGCAAAACAAGACGACGGGGTCGTAACATAATTGGCCAAAGGGCAATTGTGCAAGTCCCGGGGAAGCGGGGGAAATATCTCATTGTGTGCTGCCATAAGCCTTCAAGGGCTACTGCACCATCAAACAAAACTAGGTCCCTTCAATACCGAACATATAATACAATTTCTGGATGCACTTCACGATGCAGCTGTACAGGACAGACCAGAGCAGCCCAGGTTTGTTGTTGTCTGGGATAATGTTAGTTTCCATCGGGCTGCTCTGGTACGAAACTAGTTCACCAACCATCATCAATTTGAAGTCCTACACTTGCCCACTTACACTCCATTTCTGAACCCCATAGAAGAATTATTTTCGGCTTGGAGATGGTGCGTATATGACCGCCAACCTCATGCTCGCATGCCTCTTCTGCAGGCAATGGAACAGGCCTGCGGAGACATCAACATAGGGTCAATCCATGGATGGATTAGGCACACAAGGCAATATTTTCCCCGATGCTTAGCGGAAGAAAATATTGCTTGTGATGTTGATGAGATCCTATGGCAAGACCCCAACAGACGGCAGGATCCATAAGCCCACCCATGCACAATTGCCATGTTTTTCTGTGTTCACAGTACAGGGTTTATTTATTTATTTATTTTTGCTCAAACTGTATTTACTGCACTGTAATGTACAGTACTGCAATGTACAGTATTTAGTATTTATTTTGGTTGCGGTGAAAACGTGCCCTCTGTGGAACTGAATAAAAACAGTAAACATGAAAGACAGCAGTGTTTTATATAAAGTAGACCAGTGTGTTGCTGCTGATCTAAAAGTGTATTCATATGATGCAAGGGTGTTTCATTTTGACATCAGAGTGCCCTTTTTACAAAGAATTGTTAGGTTTCGATAGCCGAGTTTCAATTTGACATAGATGTGAATGGTTTATTTCCCAGTGTTGTTGTCTTATTTGCTTGTGTGTTGAGTTTTGACAAAACGAGCCAAATTTTGCAAAACGTGTTCAAGCACTTGAAAAAAACTGTAAGATAAGATAAGATAAGATAGTCCTTTATTAATCCCCCTTGGGAGAAATTCACAGGTGACCAGCAGTACAGTGGGAAAAGAGAAGTGCGAAAAACAGTATATATACAAAAATTTCAGGCCTGAAAGAAGGGTTCCCCATTAAGGGAAACTTTTCTTTCCCTTCATGTTGTCTGTTATTGAAGGTTTTTTTTCATTATCTGCACTGTATTATTTGTTTAAAAAAAAGAAAAGTGTTTGTGATAAAAATAGAGGCCATGAGCTGATCCGATTATCTGCCATCTGTCTGAATATGTGACTCTCAAGGTGAGGGTAACCAAGATTATTTTGTTCGAATTGCATGTAAGCTTTACAGCAATGATCGGGTTTGGAGCAGGCTGGTTTTCGTTGCTAGTAGCAACAAGGGAAGCATTGAAACGTTTTCTTTTTTTTTGTTGTCCGATATATTTATGATCTATGAAAATAGATAATGAAAATAGATGGTGTACCATCAGTCATGTATCATAATATAGGCTAGTCTTAACCCAATTGATTATTCACGATGTTAGAGTTCATAAATAGCACAGACTGAGTAGCATTCATTAAATGTAAAACTTAGCTCATTCCATTGGATGTCAGTATCCCGACAGCATACCGTGTCTCCACATTTACATCCATCCCATTTTTGGCATTATTACCCAAACAACAATAAATGATTGCCTGCCATAAAATGGAGTTATGAGGGAACAACCTACAACCATATCCTCTTTTGGGAGGAACTGAGAAATCAATCCTGCAGCTACGACCACCCCAGGTGCACCGACCCCTGCCCCACTCTGACTATGAAGGCTTAAAGTTCTTCACTACCTCTGAGAGCAGGGGAGAGAAGAGACAACAGAGGAAATTCCATTGGCGTTCATCCTTATACGTTGCACCTATGAATCTAACCTTGGGTTCTTTTGCAGTGTAAATGTCAAGCAACTGTGAATAAACCTTTGGGAGGCATGGCTTTTAAGCCGATACTTTAAGCGCCACTCGCACAGAGACAGCGGTGTGAACAAACTGCTCTTTATTTCCTTTCCCAACAATCAATCTGGCGAAACAGCCCAGCATGAAATTTGATTCTGAAATCAATATGTCTCGCTCAAGCAAATACATCAAAACAAGACAAATGCCCTCGCTCGGCATAGAGGAGTTACAGGGACTTGCAAAGTGGAAGAGAGCATTTCCTTCTCATCAGAAGAACGTCAGTCAATGCCAACCATCCCCCAATACCATCAATCCCCCTCCCCCCACCTCATCTGCTACATTATTTCCTTAAAGGGGAAATCTTTTAACAGTCTGACATCTCCAGAATTCACTCAATGTGTGTGGTCCCTCATCTCCCTTTATTTGATCATTTAAAAGCGAGGTAGTGTCTGTCAGTGTGTGTGTGTGTGTGTGTGTGTGTGTGTGTGTGTGTGTGTGTGTGTGTGTGTGTGTGTGTGTGTGTGTGTGTGTGTGTGTGTCTGTGTCTGTATCTTTGTCTGTTAACCATTTCTGGGAGTTGTTTATTGTTTCAACTTCTGACTAGGCAATGCCTTAAATAGACTTCAATCCAACCCAAATTGATTTGGCTAAAGGGAGGACTTCATAAACAGACAATTTTTTGTCATATAATTATAACCGTCCCATGTGGTCGATAGACTGGTTTGAGATGCAATCTCAACTAACATTACAAAAAGGTTGTAACTTACAGATGGGGGACCACTAATGATCACATGTGCTTATATTAGCACATATAAAGCACACACATCAAAGCACAACAGTACTTTCACTCTTTCTGCCAATATATTATGAGGATAAAGTTGCCAAGAGCAAAACCTTGCAGATTAAGTGAATAGTAGTTGAACATGCATCGCACCTGGACGACAGAAGAGGGCATTTTAAGGCTGCACTATCAAAGTGCTTCCTTCTCACTGTTGAGTTACAGCAGAAGCTGGTGATGAAATCAAAGGACTAGGATTCAACTGAATGTCCAGTTTGTGTGTGGCTTTGTGTGTGAGAGATAATGTGACAGAGGGAGAGACAGAGAGGGGGGGTTCTGTCTATGTTCTCTCAGTTTGGCTTGAGAAAAACATCTTGAGAGGGCACTCCAAAGCCTATCAATGGATTATATGTTCACAATAGAAAGATGATGGTGTATTACGTTCAATTGTGAAATGACATTCAAATAAAATCCTGGAGTAATCAACATCATTTGATGACACATTTTAAACACATATGAAACGAGTTAGAATATCACAGAAGACGTAAGGCAATTATTATGGTTAAATAATTGTTTTACCATGTCATTTTATCAAATCAATCTCGATTATGTTTTTATCCAAAGCAACTCACAATAAATGCATTCAACCATTAAGATACTACCAATAAATTAAAGGATCATGCAGGTAAAGTAAGTTGATAAAATGATTGTGATTATGTTTTAGAGTTACATGTTTTCAATTTGATTCTTTATGCTGAACCAACCAAATCAATTCAGCAGCAATGCCTCCCAAGTTAAATTATTAGTTTCATTGCCAAAATGTTTCATGCAAAAAATAAAATATTGGGAATATACAAGGCGTGAACAGGTCCAAAAGGGACACCTATAGTACAGCCACACTATTTATTATGTCTGACTTAACTTGAACTTAGATTGACTTGCAACAATAAAAAACACAAATAAAAAATGTAATTGAACATGGGGAGACATTCTTATCAGATATTTCAAACGCTTCTCTGAGGGAACACTCACACTAGGCCATCTGTACCGTGCCCAAGTCCGTTTCACACCCGTGCTCAAGTACGATTGCCCCATAAAGAATATGTTGGCGTTTTGGCACTTGTAATTATTTAGTCGCGTTTGTAGCCTACACTCAGACGTGAACTTATTCTTGCATGAGGGAGTCTTCATTCATAAAAAAATTAAAACATTCAGGAGTGTGCAAATTATTAGGTCTAGACTCCGTGCGCAGCCCCGCCTTCTCCAGTGAACCAAGAAAGCCCGCGCCGTGATGAACGGGGTATTTCTGATCAAAAACTCAACTTTACTATCGCACCAACGTGAACCGTTTGCCGTCAT
Source organism: Gadus macrocephalus (assembly GCF_031168955.1). Taxonomy (NCBI): domain Eukaryota; kingdom Metazoa; phylum Chordata; class Actinopteri; order Gadiformes; family Gadidae; genus Gadus; species Gadus macrocephalus. The sequence continues at coordinate 16,213,708 of NC_082382.1, forward strand.
GTTTATTGTTTAATGGGAGAGAAGGGTCGCATGGACTATACGCCATCCAGCTCAGGTTGCGTAGCCGTGCATGTGCGTGTGTTGGCTCATTAGCATCTGTACCGGGGCCTGAGCACACCTCTCCGAAGTGTGCTCAGGCCACTGATTTGAACTGTACTTGAGTGCGGTTGGCGTGCTCAGCCAAACACTAGCCAAACAATCTAGACTTGAGCACAGTACAGGTGTGAAACGGACTTGGGCACGGTACAGATGGACTCGTGTGATTTCGCCCTGACACAGGCTGTTGTCCCATCGTGCTTCAAAGACACCACCATCATACCTGTTGCAGAGAAGCCATCACCATCCACTTTCAATGACTAATGTCCCGTTGCACTGACCCCCATAATCATGAAGTGCTTTGGAAGGCTAGTCATGGCTCACATTAAATCCACCCTCCACGTCACCTTGGACCCCTATCAGTTTGCATACCGAGGTAACAGATCCACCAAGGATGCTATCTCTTCTGCTCTCATGCAGCCCTTGTCCATCTGGACACCAAAAAGGCTTTAGTTCAGCATTCAACACCATCATCCCTCAGCAGCTGATTGACAAACCTGACAAGCCTGTGCAACTGGCCGCCAGACTTCCTCAGCGCGAGGCCTCAGGCTGTGCGGGTCAGCAGCAACACATCCAGAACCACCGTTCTGAGCACGGGGGTCCCCCAATGCTGTGTGCTCAGCCCCCTGATCTTCACGCTGCTGACCCACGACTTCTCTCCTTCCTTCAGTGGCAACTATATTGTGATGTTGGCGGAAGACACAACCGTGGTTGGTCTCAACTACAACAACAAAGAGACCCACATCAGGTAGGAGGTCAGCCAACCGGTCACATAGTGTAGAGACAACAACATCTTCCTGAACATCGAGAAGTTTTTCCGGAGAGCCCCCTCTCCTCAAGAAATATTTGATGGCAGCAAAAAAACACATCTATCAGGAAAGACTGCTTAGTGGGCTAGCTTCATTCTTCGTTTTGTGGCATAACCTTACCTTGACCTTTTGGACATGAAATAACCAGCATCACCAGCTGTGTTCATGGCAATGTCAGGTAATCTTCTTTCAGGGAATGCGTTATTGTGAAATCGTTGTGTGCCACGATGCAACGTTGTGAGGGCAGTTATTATCAACCAATAGGCCAGTTGAATGCCATGGCCCATAATGACCTCGAAGAGTAAAGTTCAAGAGATTTCACAGTATCTATGCTGTCGGTTCCCATAGGATGATGTCCAAGGTGGCTTTTATTAGAGCATCGTTAAACGTCGCCTAGCAATTGGGGTACTTGTACGCCATGAATAGGGAGCGTGGAGCGATCCGATCAATACATTCTGGTGGCAGCCAAGTCATTGGCTGGTCGTGTTACATATAGAGCAGAAGAGCCAGCCGCGGAGGTTGATGTGGAGCAGTGACTTTTACATTGACCTAGGGGGGTAGACAGAAGATGTCACCTGCGTGGACGCACCATATCCACACACCTCAATCATGTACATCAGGTGACTTGTTGATGGCTGACTGACGATTGCCATTATTATAAAAATGTCTGGTAGTACGATGATGCAATGACAACATAGGACGATGATGCAATGACAACATTGTATCATCGTACTAGGAGAGACCACGAAATACCTCATCACGACTAAGCAAAATACTTTTATCCTCACTTGATGGCAATGAAAGTCCTTGAGATGATCTCAGCGATGAATCCAAAGAGAGACACGGAAATTGAGAGAAGCGGCTTGGATTTAGAGTTAATTTTATAGGGCGTTATTTATACATCATTACAAACCAAATGAGATAAAGTACAATTCTTTGGTTTCCATTTGCACTCTCAATTCATGATGTCAACGAATGTCAAGTCTATAATTATACTGAGTGTGAGTGATGCTTTGCAAGCATCACATTTATACTGGAGTTAATTCTCTTTATGTAATACATTCAAAATCCACATACAAATTCCAACGATTAACACCAAGACTTTGCATATGACATACTCACACTTTACTGTCATAAATCATATATGCCTTTTTGGTGCCTTCATGAAAACATTTTTGACCACCAAATGTATGATAATACTATAAGTAAAATAAGGGTATTAGTTAATGCATTAATAAGCCTTTACTAACAATTAACTTAGTTAATTAACAGTTAACTAAGGGCCAATGTCCACATAGCAGGGGGTTTTAGTGCCAGTCTCTTTCCAAGGAAGAGAGAGCATAAATCTAAAGCATGCGACCACCTTGAGAAAAAAAACATGAGTGCCCTGCTTATTCTAAAAAGCGATTCCTGGGCTTTTTGCCATGGAAATATGTATGTTTTTCATGTTTATTTTTAAGCAGAGGTGAAGAAACTGCATCACCTTCCTCCCATGACGCCATGACATCGTTATGGGAAGGGGAGAACCTGAGTTCACAGGCTCTTGGAGACAGTGAATTGGGGCGCACGGTGGTTCACCGGGTAGAGTACCGTTAAGGCTCAGTCCTTTCCGCAGTGACCCAGGTTTTATTCCTGCCCATGGTCCTTTATATTGTATGTCCTCCCCTCTCTCTCTCATACCTTCCTGTCTAACTCTCCATGAATAAGCATAAAATAAATGCAAAAGTAAATCTTAAAAAAATAAATGAACAGTTATTGGTCGCACTCTGCTAGAGAGGAGACTGGTGCGTGCTTACATTAAATCATTATTTTCTTCAACTATTGTGTGCTTGATTTGCATTTAGACGTCTCATCCCTCTAAGACGCAATATCTCATATAGGAATTGCCAGGAGAGCTTCTGGTGGAAAATATAGGAACCTTCCAGAGAGGCGCTGGTGATGTCAATGCCGCTCCTTTCCATGCATCCATGCATAAATCTGACGTGGAGGGACTTGACCCCCTTATGAAAAAGAAAATGGACGAGAAACTGTTGCTTGCCGTGTCAGCCTATTGCCATGTACAGACTTCAGCATAGCATGTAACAATACCACATACTTCTGGCTCTGTGGCTGTCATAGTTATGGTGGACAGCACCATTATTAAGCTCATCCATACAAAGGACTGCTAGAATCCTCTGTTTGCTGCTCACAGTTTAAAAAAACAGCAAATAAAAGTGAACTATGTGACCCTTTATCATACAAAGGTGGTCGGAGCGATGCTATGTTGTCGTAGAAACCAAACCCAGCGGCAGCTTTTTTTTCCCCTCACCGCACAAGATCTTCATCCCAGCACTCCCAGCGCCCTGTCAGTGCTGTTCTACCAGAGAAAAACACTATGTGGACATTGGCCCTTATGGCCTGGTAGTCATTTACTAGGGGTAAATAAGGTTATGGTAATGTTAACTAAGGTTTTCATTCATACATTATTGAGAAAAACCTCTCTCTCCATCGTAACAGTTTTATTTACCAGTCAATAATTCATCTGTCCATTCTGCCATCTTCTATTTCGCCTGGCAGATTGAGTGTCGTAAAGGAAGGAAGATGGGCAGACCCCCTATCGACTGGTGCTTAAGCTTCTCCCAGATCAATGAACTGTGTCACAGGGTAAATCTGTGACACAGAACCGTTTTGCCCCTCCAAAATTGGATGATATTTGGATGTCCACACCACAGCACGGCCTCGAGGGAAATCTTTGAGCATGTGGGAGTGATCCTTGACCGTCTCCAGTCAGCAGGTGTGGTGATCAACCCTTCAAAGTGGGCCTTTTCCAAACAGAGATAGGAACAAGGATCCACAAACAGCATCAGTGGACGGAGGAGGGGGAACTGGCTGTTCATGAAATCAAACAAGAGCTCAGCAGGAACCCTGTCCTGCAAAACCCCAGATTTGAGCAGGGCTTTACAGTGTGTTCTGGTTGATGTTCTCCTCCGGGACGGGTTGTACAGATGACTTTTGTCCGGTCAGCCTGAGGCTTTTCCCTGGGCGGCTCTATATCCCACTGTGGAGAAGCAGTGCCTGGCTAGACTGTGGGTAAATACCACTTCCATTGGAAGGCAGCTCACACTCGAAACAGAACACAAGGCCCTGATGTGGAGGGAACAGATGAAGGAAACCACAGCAGGATTACTCACTGGTACCTCACTGGTACCTTCACAGTGGTATAATGAGCACATGCCACTGACTGAAGTGATCTATTGCTTTTATACAACGGTTACTGTTATGGCGAAACGAAAGTCATAGACACACTACATTTAAAAAGAAACAAAGAAAGTCAAAGTAGCCGTTTTGTTAAAGAATACAAAAAAGTAGTCCCTCCTGGCTGCCGCTATGCATCGACGGTCGCTATGCAACACACTTTAGCGTCCCTCCGAGAGAAGGCTCCGATAGAGCGGTTCGCTGGCAATTTATCCTATGGAGCAGTTCACTCGCTGTGTGCCGAAGCTTTCGTTAGTCTCTCCATCGCCTCTCCATCATCCAACACATGTTTTACTTTGTAACTGTTTCTACTTCCAGGCACGGAGTGATATGCAAACTTTCACAAAATGATCGGGCGTCATAGCAGTTATGTATATGCTCATTATACAACAGTTGGGAACCAATCAGATCGCTGGATTTAGGTCCCCCGTTGTATAAATATATTTATACAACGGGGGACCTAAATCCTTAAATATGTAATACACACAAATCTGGGTCTGTTTCTTTCTGCAAGAAGCTGAATAATGCATGAATGGAAATACGGGGTTACCCTCCTCCCCCCCTATTTATTCATTATTTAGGTAATCCCGAAGCGATGACCTGTTTCTATGCTATGCGGTGCTAAGTGAGGAAGAGACAGATAACAGGCACACATCCCCCGAGTGATATACTCAGGCTTCCAGAAAAGAAGGCAATACGGAGAAGAGGAGCAGGCAACAGAGAGGAGAGAGAGACAAAGATAAAAATACACACACACACACAAAATACACACACGTGTGCGTGTGTGTGTGTGTGTGTGTGTGTGTGTGTGTGTGTGTGTGATGCATCAGGGGGGGGGGGGGGGGGGGGGGGGTGGCTGTGTGGAGGCAATGAGATGAGACAATGTGAACACACATTGACGGGCTGCAGGGTCAAGAACTGTGTAACCTCTCTTTGTGACACCCTGACACCAACGGTGGCTTGTCATCTGCAATGTTCTGGCCGTGCGCTGAATCGCCTCAGCACCTCAGCGCCTTTCTCCGTCTCAACACCTTGAAGATCACGACCAGGCATGGGGTCTGTCCCTTTAGTGTAACTCTGTGATTCCAGACACTATTAACTATGGTTGGTGTTGTTGATGGATGAATCACAATAACCCCTCCGAACACAGACACTAGCGTGTCTACTCTTAACGAGACATCCGGAAATTAACTTAGCGTTTGAACCCGTGTCGGGACTTTTGTCTGAACTAGAATGTGCGTCACTTTGCCAGTGGATCAAATTTGCAGGCGGCAGCAACAGTTCCAGTCAATCAATCAATTATTCTGCCTCCGTTATCCCAGATAATCCCTCTTCTGCAAATTAACTGGGAGATCAAGCACCCTGCATCAGTACTGGACGTTTGAAGTGCAGACCAAGGAGTGCGCTGCCCATCCCCCCCACCCCTGTTTTCCACTGCAGGGGTAAATCTGAAAGACTAATTAAGAAAAGACGAAAAAAATATTTATAATTCATTCTATCTGGTCCCTGCCTAAGAAATGTGTTGCAGTGAAACGGCCCTGTGATATGGGATCTGCTTAGAAAGTTTGCCTCATTGACTGTGGTGTGGTGAGGTTAAAAGTAGTAATAAGCTTAATAGAAGGAGTAGTAGTAGTCAGAATAATATTTGATTAGTCACTAATAGCCTAGAAAGATTTAGCTGCTGTGAGACTAACGGTGATTAATGGCTATACCAATATGAAGTTCACTTGATGTTCAGAGAAAAAAAAGAAAAACACACTAAATAATTAGAATGTTTTATATGTGTCACTTACTGATAATGAATACAAATAAAGCATGAAGCAATTGAGCTAGCTGAGCTCAGGGTTGATGGACGATGCGTGTGCGTGTCATTTTGTGGAAGATGTGTCAGTGTGTGAACAAGACATCCAAAGACCTCATTAGCTCATTTTCACTTTGAATATATGTTTTCTTACAAAAGACACAAATATATACAAGGTTTGTGTTGTATTCATCTTATCTGATATATGTATAGTGTACATATTGATGTATGTGCATTCATGTACATACAGGCATACAGTCCCTGTATGCATAAATACATATAAGATAAGGCTGTGATTGGGGGAGAAGAAGATGGAAAACGGGCTCCCTAGGGCGGTCAGGGGACCATGCACCATCTTCCCGGCCCTGTCCTACTGCTGTCTGATGCAGGCTGCCCTGGGGTGAGGAGGAGCAGAGAGGCTGGCTGCTGCCGGGGCCAAAGGACCCGGATGGCCTCCCTGACACTGATTAACACTGAGAGAGACACAGCCATGCGTCAACACCGCCACAGAGGGAGAATAAGCTGCCGCCCCAGAAGCTGGTTATGTCATTCTAAGGGATGAGAGCTCTTCTTGTACCGCCTCCACTGAAACAGGCAGCAAGCTATTCTTTTTCACACGCAGGCAGGTGCATGTCAACGCACACACTCACACAAACACCCACACATGCGCGCGCGCACGCGCACACACACACACACACACACACACACACACACACACACACACACACACACACACACACACACACACACACACACACACACACACACACACACACACACACACACACACACCCTCCTTTCGGCTTTTATTACCCTTCTCTCCATGTCTCACGGGGGTTTACTTCCACATAATCACCTGCCATCAAATAGATTTATAGGCAATTTATCATCAATATGCATGTGTCTTGACAGACACTTTATATCATCAATATAATATCTGCATCATGTGATTATATATGTGTTCAGTATTTATTGATGTTTTTCCTAATCCTACATTGTCCATTTCCTTGCCATCGTCAGCTGCTGTCTGTGTAAGGCACTCTCGTATCACTGTTAACTCAACCAGAACACGTCTGCAGATATTGGTAAGCTCAGGTTTCTTTGCTTGACAATTACTTCACTTGACATGTTCCCCTGACTCTCTCCTTCCCCTGACTCTCTCCTTCCCATCAGAAGAAGATGTGAACAAAAAAGAAAATACAAAGAAAAATGGGAAATTAGGGAGGAGACCAGAATATGGAGGACGGAGGATTTCCTCTCTCGCACCCTCCAAAAACAGTGGAAGCAACAGCAATAGCTGAAACCGCTAAAGCTATTCACTTTCAACACACTCTCATCATACATCCACCAGCATACTAGGGTATCCAACCTTCCCGATTTGACCGGGAGTCTCCCGGGTATCCAAGCACATGTATCTTTATTTCTAGGTATTACTGAGCAAGAGTATTATCATGCAATGTATTTCCAAAAACGCACGTGTTGGCATTGGTTGAGATGTAATTAGGTGATTTCCACACTGGACACCGCTACAAAGGCCCAGACAACTCAGGGGGAGCAAACCTTCTGCGAACGCCAGTGTTTTGATGAAGAAGAGAACACAAATCTTGAGCTCAATCAAAGCATGAAAGGCTCATAATCCTGAACATAATCAAGGCAGGGAATCATAAATTATGATTAAATTACTTAAGACTGTTGCATCTGTAAAATAATTTATTGGGCAAACTAGGCCTACATGACTGCTATTGCTTGCTTTGCAAGAAACACCCGCCAGCCCCCCGGCGCCCCAAAAAAATAAAAACGCTTGGAATGGAATGATGTCGAGTTAGCAGCCCTCTACACCCGGAGCAGGGCACTTGCCCTCCTCATCAATGTCACTCATTTCCCTGAACTGTCGTACAGTTGAGGCATTTTTTGTTGATATTGTTGTTGATGCTCTCACGCAATGCACACAAGCTAGGCTATAGGTGACCTTGTGTGCAGGCCAGTTGCCACATGTGTGCATGTGCATGTCAGATCTGGTTCCCATGTCAGCAACAGGACCGGGAAGCATTGAGGCAGAAGATAGGATCTGAGCCAGCATGACACTGAATTCTCATGCCCTTCATGCCCATCATTCAGCACTCCCTGTATTGTTCGTCACAATATTCTGTAAGAGTAATAGAAAATACGCTATGGCCAGATATACTATATTTCTGCATTCCTAAATTCCGATAATGCATGTTTTGACGTTCATCAGTTTACTGGTACAAAGTAAACTGAATAGGAATAGAAAAAATTACTAACAAGGAAACAACATCCAAGAATTCTCTCAGCAGATGGGCTTCAGTGTCGTCAAGCAGACCCAGCACCTCTGTGGGGGCATTCGTTCCACACCGCTCATCCATCATAGAAGCTTGGACACACAAACAGGGTTATCTCTGCAACTGCTTGCTCCGGACTGGGGACAGTGTGGAGATGGGTCCTCCCATCTCGGTCAGAGCAATAGGGAGCACTGAAAGAGCAGTGGTGGTGGTGGTGGGAGTTGATGAGGATGGAAGAGCGAATCGGCGACAATGACAGATGTGTTGAGTCCTGTTGCATTGGATTTGTTCCAAGTCGCTCATCAGCATCTCTGAGCAGATGCTGACAGCATCCTGCCAGCGGTTCCCTGCTTGTGCCAAATATTAGTGGTTTGTAAGTTAATACAAAATAAACAATAACCCAGAAGAAAAGAAAAAAAGCACATTTCCAGTGGCAGAATGAGCCGAAAATGCTGCACATCTCCACCGTAAACAAAACAATCTGAACGTCTGTGGCTGGCACTGGCAGTGCAATAACGATTTTGTTATGCCATTTTTGCCACTTGTGGTTGAGGACAAGGCCACATATATGCATCCCATTTAAATACACACCAACATAAAAAGAAAAATAATATGAAAATACTGGTCCAAGTGTTGACAGTCTGTTGAACAAACCCTGGCTTCAAACCTTAACATCAGGGAGTGAGTCACACGCGCATCGCTCCGGACCCATTGTGAGCCTGACAGCGGCGGAGGCTTGGAGGTCCTTGGGCTCAGCTAGACAACAGGCTTTGTCACCAAGCGGAAACGCTCCTGGAGGTCAAGCCGTGCCTTCTCTTCTCCATGATGACTTTTCTCCAGGCAAGAGGCTTTAATGTCTATGAGGGCGCTTGTTTGACCTTGATGCATGCTTTGGACCGCTAAAACCGACCCACTGAAAGAAGACTAGGACAAGGAACCCCCCCACACGGGCCCAGTCAGCCCTTAAGATGGGGTGGTAGCATCGTTCATTAGGCATATGCTGTGGGTGTTACAGATCTGAAGCCTTGCTGAAGAGGACAGCCGCCGACTGTTTATTGTATTCGTAAGATTAATCTGCCTGCCACCGTGGCCAATGAATGAAAACCAAACCGTGGACAACACATTTGAAACAAACAATTGATTTGTTTTGACAGCCGTGTTAAAACTCTGCAGCTGAGCCCTGTGGGGTCTGCTGGTGGATGCTGGGAGAAGTAGCACTAGTCCCCATGGGATGGGGAAGCTGAATGCCGAAGTCCCGGGCCAATTCCAGATCCCGCCAGAGAAGTTGAACTCATTCATTAGAATGATGATACTTTTTCAACACCTTCGACCTAACAATCTGCCCTTCTCCTCCCCCCGACAGGGCCGTGAACTGACTGATGTTCACGAGGGCCTGTGGTACATTGGCTCTCTCCGTAACCCTGCTCCCAGTGTCTGACCATCACTTTGATGCTTTCTCTCTCCCCTTGAAGTCCTCCCCCTCCCTCCTCCGTACTCCTCACACTCAGAATCCATGCAGGCTTGTAGAGCGGTGTTCAGGCAGCCGACGGAAAAAAACGGAAAACATCAGAATTTCCTCATGATCTCTCACTACCTTCACCTCCTCTCAGACTTCACCTGACTGTGTGAGCAGCCTTCTGCCAGAGCAAATTCACCTCTACTGCCTCCTACCCCAGGAAACTGTCTTCCACGTTCTCTTCCCTCCCCCCCCTGCGCCCCTCCCCTTCCCAGCTCCCTCACAGATGACGACTTTGTTGCCTACTTTACCAAGAAGGTGAAGGACATCAGCTCCTCTTTTATCCACACCTCTTTTTATACCCACTTTATCCTCTGAATTTGAACAGAAAAGTCATGTCACACACACACACACACGATGTAACTCCTCACCCCCAGGTCAACTTGACTAAAGCTTACACATATCAATTTAAATGGTTTTGCAAAATGTGTACGGATGCGCATTGCTGTTATTTTTAGCCATCCAACTGTATGGTAATGTATGCATTACCATACAGTTGGTGGGAGGGCAAATGTATGGTAATGAAGGTTAAAAGCTCACACTATGCATGTAAATCTTTTGTTTACATTATAATTAGACCAGACTGGTCTACCAGCACTATCGTGCGAATCGAGACGTATTTGAGGTGACGTGTCTTCCAATGGCTTCCGAAATTGATGTCAAGGAAAAAAAATGCATTCAAAACATAACACTGTTGTCTGAAGAGCAAACAGACGATGTTAAATAATAAAGAAACACGTGTATTTGACATTTGACGGCTCAAAAATGATAAAAGACACAGGGTCACGGCACCAATTCAGTTTTGTGAACCTTTCTTGCACATAAAGAAATGCTAAGTGTGATCTGATATATTGTTCTGAAGTAGCTCTTCGTTATTCACGTCTCCATTCGTCTCTGCTAATCTCCTTTGGCATCCTGACTAAAGCTCCACACCGCTGCCTGGGATGCTGCAGCCGCGGTGCAGGGCTGTATCAAAGCGTTGCATAATGCTAATCTTTTGATTTGCCAAGTCGAAGGTTAGCCATGCCGCTCTCGCTGGTTCTCAGCGTGTTTCCGTATCCCGACTGTTCAGAAATAATCATAATAACAGAGACTGAAAAATCACACACAACTGCCAATTTATTCTTTCGCAGTAATTTAATCATATGCCGCCCCGGGCCAGGAGTTTAAAGCAAACACTCCGAGTGCTGAAACTATTCTATTTGACGGCGTTTGATTGTTTGCAAAGCTGTGTGCAGTATGTTTGCAGTGTGTGTTTGTGTGCTCGCAGTCTGTGTGTGTGTGTGTGTGTGTGTGTGTGTGTTTCCTTTTGGTAGTGGAAAGTTTGTATGTATCTCGTGCTTGGCAACAAACATTTAATTTAAGAGGGACGTGAAGACAATCATGGATTAAATGAGGCCAGAAATCAACCGGTGTCCTTGTCTCATTAAACGCACACCATGCCCGCCACCTCATGAATACGGCCGTCGCACAGCCGTGTCCTGTGTCAGCCGTTACCACACGGACGACAAAACAGCTCTTTCAAGTCTCTGCACGTGGTTTTATATAGATAAGTGTTTATACGTGAAAACTATTCCCATGAGCGCCAATGTTTGCCTCTGGGGTCAGATGGTACCATCATTTCCTCTTTGTCATTCATGTTGAGCGAACAATAGGGTTATTATTCGCTCAGTTTGCCAAGGCAATAGCACATGAGCTTTGAGCGTTGAGCCCAGGAAGACTAGCGAACTGCTATTGCATAAGCTAATGGTGATCCTTTAATAAAACTAAATTAAACAAAACAATCTACATCAGGACCGCTTTTTACATATTGAAACCCTGTGATTTTTTTGGCTCGAATTTGAACCATTAACTTCCCCAGTTTTGTCAGCTGGAAAAAAACATTTTAAGAAATATAAGTTGATATTTTGGGTGTATGATGTAAAACCCCTCTAAGAGCAATATTTCAATGATATGGAGACATAAAAAAAAAAAAAATTAGTGCTGTCAAGCTATTAAAATATTTAATCGCGATTAAAATATTTAATCGCGATTAATCACATTAATGTCATAGCTAACTCACGATTAATCACACATTTTTTTCTATGCTAAATATCCCCTGATTTCTTTGTCCCATTAATTGTTCTCATTTTAATGCTCTTATCAACATGGAGAAGTGCATCGGCTTGCCTTGTGCAAATGTTTTTTTATTGATAACAACATTGGCAGATACTGATCAAAACAGGACGATACAAAAAAAAAAGCCTATAGTGCAATTAAACGATGAACATACAAACATACTGCCTTGAACATAAAAGAAAATAATAATAAATTTGCGTCAATCGCGCGATAAAAAAATTAACGCCGTTAAAATTGGTTTGCGGTAACGCCGCTAATAACGCGTTTAACTGACAGCACTAAAAATAATACAAGAAAAAACCACGCAACGGGTGTTCATCATAACAGAGGCTGTTACTCACATAAGCTCTAGCCTTGCAAGCTTAGAGCGCTCAAAGCGGAATTCTGCTGAGCAACAGGCCATGGCAGTTTGATTTAGTAAGCAACGCATCTGTTACAATTAATCTCAAATCAGCCTGAAGTTGCTGCCTGACAGCTCCGTCAACACCACCTCCGACTGCATTAAATCAAGGTGTAAATCCTTCTGCTGATCACTTTGAAGCCTGACAGTCAGTCTCCCTGCCTCTGGCCACGCACATGACATTATCTGATCTGCCGAGCATGACAGGCAGCAGAAGTAAGTGAAAAGGCTTCTCGCGTGCACTCAAGGCTACGATGCGAAAACATCCTCAAAAGGACATTAAAAATAACCTTTCCTATGCCCTCTCGACAACAGCTAATGTTGCCGAGGCCACTTGTGTTCTTTAAATCCATGCAGAGTTCAAGGCTGAAGTTCCTGTGGCCCGTAGCATGTTTGGCTAACTTCATTACTGCTGGTCTGCCAAATAATAGCCTGTCTCTCCCCTCCAGTCAGAGCCAATGCTATTGCGTTTCGTTTGCCTTTGAATGCACTTGCATTGGTAAGCATGGCGGTGGGGTTAGGGTGTTAGACTGCCAGGCTAAGTAGTGGGATTGATCCGAACTCCCCGCATTTTGCCCTGCAGGTAGACTGCAGGGCAAAATGCATAACTCCGTCCTGATTGACATGTATCTGAATTCAGTGGAAGTCGCTTTGGATTAAACCAGCTGCTAAATTATTCCGTCCCTCAATGTAGGCTGTAGTGGCTGGACGGCAGCGTGAATGTATAAGGGTTTTTTATACAATAGCACCAAATAAATCTCATTAGAATAAACGGTCAGTTGATATGAATCATTTTGTAGCACCACAAACACTTCAACCATAACAATAAGGGCCAATTATTCATGGTGCTCATCTATCAACCTGAACATCATGGTTCCAACAACCCTTCCCTTCACAAACACACACACACACACTCTAATGGTACACATTGCGAGCAGCACACACTCACTTACGCACAATCTCATGCTGTCAAGTGTCATTTGTGCTTTACAAAAGTTAGTACTCCACTCACTGCTCCCTGCCTGTTTCCACTGGCAGCTCCACCAGCATCGCTCTACCCACTAAACAGACCCGGCCAGCCGCTTAGACCGAGGGAGGGAATTCTTGGAAACTGAGGAACTATTATAAGAAATATAATGGATAGAAATGTGTGCCTTGTTGTATTGATAGGCCACTTTTGCATTCCTATCTTCAACTATTGACTATAATAATCCAACCAAACCATGCAATCTATGCCAATGGTATTCACTGTATTCAGAGAATTATAAAGAAAAAGTGATTTCAATGGAGATTCTGCTCCATCAAAACTTAATGGGCAGTCCACCGTATAAAGGATTAAATATGTAACAGTGTCCTGAAGTCAATTCCTAACATGTATTTGACTTCAATCTTTATTTCGGAGCGCAGACCAGAGCTTGCCAGCGACCCTGCTGGAATCTCCTCAGAATTCACTCAGGCAATCAGAGAGAAATCCTTTGATATATCTAAGTATTGTCTCCTCACCTAAGCAGTACATAGATCATTAGAGTCATGTCCGGAAAGTCTGCCATAACAGGATTAAGAATATGTGGGTTTAAGGAATACTTTTATTCCCCGGTTGAGTGATTACGAGACAGAGAGCAAATTAGGGAGAGTCAAAGCTCGGAACATGTGATCCCTTTCCCCAGAACGCAAATCAAAGGCCAACATGCTGTAGGAGACACATGATAATTGCAATTGCAAAACAAAGTTATCTTCACACACACACACACACACACACACACACACACACACACACACACACACACACACACACACACACACACACACACACACACACACACACACAGAAATGTTTTGTGTGTCTCCAATCCTTAATCTATCCAACCGCAATGATTTCTTATCTCCGGGGCCAGGCCCTGGTGTCTTCAGACCACACGCTACGGCTGCACCCCCTGACCGAGACCCCGCTGACGGTAACCGATCTCCACCTCCACAAGCCTCTCTCACGCTTTGGCAAGGAAATTAAAGCCAATAGAACGCTGTTTCGCTCTGCCTGGAGTGTTTTATTTATGTTATACGTTTTGAAAAATGTAGTTATTCAAGGCTCGGGAGCTGGGTAGCAGAGTTCTAACAAGAGAGACATGATGGAGCGCCCACTTCACAACATGTGGGTGGCCTGTTCGATCACTGGTCAGGCTTACTTGTATATCAAATATGTGAATTAAGAGAAAAAGAAAGGATGGATTCATTACAACTGATGAGAGTAACAATAACTGTGTAAAGATAATAATAAATATCCCTGTTGTAGTTATGGCTGTATGTAAACAATTCTGTTACCCCCCCCGATATTCTGGTTGTCAAATCTTGACAACTGCATGCGACGAACGAAACTTGACCAACCCAAATCAATCCTAGGGATTTTGCGCCCTCTGCTGGTTAAATATTCTTACTGTAATAAGACGGTAATAACGCAAACAAAAAAATGGTGGCCATGTAAAAACGATATAGATATCCATTACACATCTATGCGTAATGGATAATACACAAATACTTGGATTTCACAGTGACTTGGTGACTTTAGAGATCCTTTTAGTTTCCTAGTTTCCTTTAGTAATTCAGTTAGATTTTTCATTTTTCATTTTATGTTTTGGGTTTTCTTCTATACTTTCAATATTTTCAAAATGAAGAAGACCATTGGTTGATTATCTGTTGGTATTGACTGGGGAAGGGGCACTCATTAATGAAAAACTCCAGAGTGTATTAAAATCCCAAATGAATCCTCGCTGACCACTTCAGCAACTATAAAAACCCACAACATCATTAAGTGTGCAGACAAACACACTTAAGGGAGGAGATACGTTTAAAGATTCTCCGGGGAAGCTGAAAGTCAAAACAACGCCCGCTCCCATCCAGCTGCTGGACTGAAGCCGAGACTCAGTCGGCAGCACGGCCACGGTTTAGGGACAGAGGCGAGATCTCCCCTGGACTGCCTGCCCCTCGATTGGGGGAACATAAAAGGCATTCAGGGGCTAAAGAGAGAGGCTGGTGCATATCAGTTCAAGGCCTCTCCTCTGGTTGTCAGCGCACGATGACATATGCTCTGACAGCACGTCCGAGTACAAACAAGCTCCCCTTTCATCGGGTAAAAGACCTGACAGTCCCCCAACGACTTGGCAAGCACCAGAAGGATAGATCACACTCTGCTAAGCCCAGGATGAACCCCCCAAGGTCTACTGGAGCTGGATGCCAGACCTTTGGTAGATGCTTGCAGACAAGAGTGTTTATAATTAAGCTAGTATACCATATACAAACACTTTACACTTAACAATAAGAGTATACTAATTAATGATTTCTCATGATTAACAAAGGCATTAATAAGCATTAATGAACAGTTTATTAACAGTTAACCAATGGTCTAGTTTTCATTTAATAATGGTATTCATGTTCACTAAGGTATTCATTCATACATAATTGAATATGGTTAACCCTAACATTACACCTAACCCTATCCCAAGCTAATGCTATAAATAATGCTTGATTCTGAATGAACTCATGTTAGTTAATGGATAATTGCTTTACCCTTTTAGAACAGAGTAACCAAATATTATTAATTACCAGATATAATAATTATATCAAATAGTCTTACTATTTGTATCTCCTTGTCAGCACACATGGGGTTTGGCAGTTGAGGTTGAAAAAAGATTGCAGTAGGTAAATTAGTCAACACCGTTCATTTATTATACAAATCTCTATTATAACTCTGTACTGCTCACGGAGCTCATAAGAAACGATACAAGATCACATAGATAAGAGTGACCAATAAATAGAAAAGATAAATACAGTCAGAAATAAACAATTACTCCCTCACCAATCATTCATTCATTTTGGAATTTCACATTGTTCATTAAAATAAGACAATAATTTCCTGCCACAGACACTTGGGCAGGAAACACAACCTTTCCAGGACACAAGAAGCACACAAATGAATCTGTCCAAAAAAAAAGTATAACATTTTGGTGTACCATAATAGGGTACATGGCGAAAGTGCAACAGGATGTAAGGGTAACCGGGGCGCACCTGGACCCTGGTTACCAGAGCAACCACCTGGTTACCAGAGCAACCACCTGGTTACCAGAGCAACCACCTGGTTACCAGAGCAACCACCTGGTTACCAGAGCAACCACCTGGTTACCAGAGCAACCACCTGGTTACCAGAGCAACCACCTGCTCCCCCTCGATCGGTTACAATGGACTACTCACTTGAATTTCCCGCTCCCAACATGGAAATTAAAGCAAAGCGTTTTATTCCTTTGCCACAATCTTATGAACATGGTTTCAAAGAAAAGAAGTTATGAAACGGGAGAATGTTAGCAGCATTCCCGTATCCTACTTTGATGAACTTCTGAAGATGAACTTCAAAGTGGAATGTAAAAAAAGGACATGCATAGAGTGGAATAGCATAAGAAAGTGTGCAGCAGCGCAAAACATTATGGGAGAGGAGATGCACTAGTATTGCTTATGTGGAGAACATCCCTCTCTGAGGTTCCCCCTCGATTCCATTAAGAACTCTCCTTCGATTTAGTTAAAAAGCAAAAAAATAAACTCAACAATCACAGCGGGTCCATTCTAGAACCATCAACTACAATGTCTAACTGTTTGGGAAAACCAAAAAAATAAAACGCGTAAACGCCCTTTTTCTAATGAAGTAACTCTCCGTCGAGAGTTCAAACTGACCGTTTATCGAGACTCACCGATCACACAACCACCATTTTCTCCCCCCCTTTAGTTCAGATAGACACCCCGTAAATTCCCATTGAACCAAATAAGGCTCACACAGTCGCATATAACCCATTACAGTCCCCTGAAATGTGTGATTTGTGTGTTTTGTGTTACAGTAACTCGGCTTCGTCGTTGTCGTCTTCGGATCCAGAGGGCCCTTGTCTGACCTCCTCGTACCACTTGTTAGTGAGAGTCTTCATCTGGATACGGCCGTGCAACAGATCCTAGGGGACACACACACACACACACACACACACACACACGGTGATGCAGGTGCATGTGGAACACACTCGTACGCGCAGCACCGCGGATTCTGGGTTTATGCAGCTCTAAGAGCCGTAGGGGTTTGAAACTAAAGACCAGGACGTTTATAAAAAGCAGAGTCATTAAAAGCAGAGTCATGCTTCTAACAATAGCTATGGATATTTGAATCAGATCCTATAGGTATAACAGTTGTGATTATTTGAACAATAGGTTGACAAACAAACAATTATTAATTGAAACGTTTTAAAAAGTAAACCAAAATTCCCCTCGCATCTAAGCTTCCCCTCACTGCCTGCTGTGGCAGACAACAAACCAATTTACACTCTTATCTCTCCCCCAATAGCTCCAAGGCCACGCCTCCAGCCCAACCAATGAGCTTCCTTCACCAGAACAGCAAGCAGGGTCCCAGAGGGGGGTTGACCCCAATCTCCACCAATGGCATAGCAGGGGGCTCAACCCCGGGGGGGCGGCTCATTGGAAAGGCCCATTAACAGTATTGTATGGCATTCTCCCCACGTAGACACAGAAGCCCCTACCCACCACCTACTGTATGGCATTCTCCCCACGTAGACACAGAAGCCCCTACCCACCCCCACCACCACCACCTACCTCCTGGGTGAGTCTGCGCGTGAAGAAGGGGTTGAGGTACTTTGCGTCCAGCCACATGAAGCCCTTCAGATCCTGTCTCAGGTAGATGTGCGTCTCGTACTCCTCCTCCGTCAGCTCCGAGATGTGCTCCGACTCCAACGCGTTGCCCTGATTGGACGGGGAGGGAGAGGAGGAAAAACAAAGGAGAGGGGCAATCAGAGAACACGGGGAAAAGAGGAAAAGGCAAGGGATACAGAGGCGGGGCGGGAGAAGAGAGAGGGATAGATGCATGTTTAATGGTGCAATGGTGGGCTTTGAAGATGAAGGAGTTCACACAAAGCGCACTGATAGTAAAGACTACGTGATTAAAGACTGGGCACAGTGTCACTGGCGTTTCATGCGGTTCAATCTGGATCCTTAAGAACCCAAGTAGCTGTGAAGCTCGTAGATGACCAGAGCCTTTCGGTTTTCCTCTAGCGGTTCTGCCTACAGTACCAGTGACATACTTGAGTTTGAAAAGTTTTTGCACTTTGTGCACTGCAGATCTAATAGAACGAGAGTGACCGTCACCCCCCCAGACCCACAAACACCTAATTCAGAACCCTTCACTTCCACTCGGTGTTGTGGATGAGTTGATCGAAGCCGACACGTTCTGGTGGCTTAAGGGCCAAGCCCACAGCACTAGTGTGTGTGTGAGTGAGCATGTGTGTGAGAGTGTGTGTGAGAGTGTGCGTGCGTGCGTGCCTGCGGCTGTGTATGGCTGTGTGCGTGCGTGCGTGCGTGCGTGCGTGCGTGCGCGCCTGCGGCTGGGTGAGCCCCCACATCGCCCACTGAACCTCCGTTCCTCACCATCTTCTCCGTCTTGCTGAGGGTCACGTCCTTCTTGCTCTTCCTGCGTGTCTTGTTCTCCTCGATGTCCATCAAGCGGATAAGAGGCATGGTGCCGCCCCCAAGGATCAGGATGGTGAAGAGGACGATGATGATGGTGGTGGTCCCGATCAACTGGCGCTTCTCCAAAGGCTCCAGGCCCAGGTGGAGGCTCAGGGCGTAAGGGATGGCCCCGCGAAGACCTGCGGTATGAGACGACAATAAGACGAGCGGCCATGGTGGTGCAATGCGCCATTGAAAAGGTTGGAGGCTGACGTCATGTGACAAAGCACGTACAGGGTCCTTCGTCGTGGACCTGTTTAAAGACATGCACAACTCGGGCTGCCCCTTAAATCGCATCTTAATTAAAAAAAATTGATTTCGGGGTGATGCAATTAAGAATCGTGAAGGTCACATTTGCATTTTAAAAAAAAATCGAAAATGGAAAGCAGTTGCTTTGTTCAAATAGTTTTTTTCATAAACCTTCGGCACATAAGAATATTAACTGAATATTACCCCAATGAATAATAAACAGTCACAATAGCGGGGCGAAATAGTCGCCATGATGGTTTTTGTCCTACTGGCTCACCGCTGAACCACATGATGAACATCATCTTAGGACTGATCTTGGTTTCCCTGAAGAAGTTGAGCAGGAAGGACAGAGGGAAGATGTTCACGGCTCGCCCAAGAAGCACCAGGAACTTGGGGAGAGAAGGTTTGGTCTCAGTCACACTCAGGGTCACACAGAGTTAAGGGAACAACGTTTAAGGTGGGGGAATGTAGCATGTGGCGGGGGTCCTCACTATGCACCAGATGACGAAGGAGAATTCAAAGTTATGCGGGAAGCTGAAGATGGAGAGCCCGAGGAACGCGAACACGCACGTCTCTGTAGGCGGGGAGAAAACAAAGACAATTTGGTAGAAAATAAGCATTATTCAGCCATTTTTCTCAAGAAGAGGTACTTGCAAAAGGAAGGATTGCAGAAAACAATCAAACGAATTAGGTAAATCTTCCCAACGAATGACATGTTTCTCACTCAACTAAGTATTTGCATGATCCCTTTAATGTTCAGGTTCCCCCCAGACAGCAGGGGACACCAGGGTGACTCACCACACATGAAGGCCACGGAGCGCAGGGTCTGCTGCATCAGGATCTGGGTGACCGGGGACAGGTTGTGATGCGTGTAGTGAGACATGACGATCCCAGAGAACAGGATGGACATGATGCCTGCGGCCAGGGCAAAAAAGACATGAACAGAGAACCCCAAAAATGCTCAGTTCTCTCAGGAACGGCATCGGTTTAGTCGTTGATCACATGGGTGTTACCCACCCGATAGTTTGATGCCTTCTGCCAGGCCGTAGGGAAGGTAAGCGAAAATTATCATCACGGCAAACTCCAGGGAAGGAGTCTTCCTGAGGTCAAAGTGTTTGAGACACTGGTCCACAAGTTAAGGTGTCAAACCATGGGTGCTGATCACAGCAATTAGACACACAATGATTATCTATCCGTTTCAGGTGCAGTGAAAAGGTTTGAAAATGGTGGGCCGTAATAAATTTTCTAAGCACATAACAATCTTTTTTATAGTATGACTAGATGTCATGGCAAGCACTTTCAGTTGCCTCACTAGTTCAGTTGAGACTTTAATATACAACATTTCTCCTGTAATATTGGAGTTTCTTAATATCTTAAAGACTTGGATGCCAAACCCTCACTCTATATAAAACATCAAGATGACCTGATTTACCATTTGGCAAGGGAAAATCCGCCGCCACCACACACACACACACACACACACACACACACACACACACACACACACACACACACACACACACACACACACACACACACACACACACACACACACACACACACACACACACACACACACACACACACACACACACAGTATGGATACAAAGGCAGAGATGAGTCCTGTCAGAGTGCCCAGGGCAGCGGAACCAAAGAACATCTTGAGGAAGTAGCCCAGCGCCTGCACAAACGTCTGCCAGCCCGAAACCGTGGCGTTGTTGGACTGGGAGAAGAAACCTTCGGCTGTACTGCGAAAAGATAAACACAGGCACACGTAAGGAGAAAAGTGACACCTGAGACGTACAGAGAAAGTGCCTTCATTCACCACGAGGGCACCTTTATGCACTTGTTGCTGCAATACAGTGGTCTGCCTCTAGATGGAGTGGTAGCCGAGGCCTTTGTCCTCGTCCGCTGTGTCAACCCTGTTTCGAGGACAACCGAGCTGACCACATAATCACACAAAGGTTAACCTTTTGTCGGCTAGCCCTGCGCGGATCACGTGACTGACGTGGCCAGGTAAGGAGAGACGTCTTACGGTGAGGCCAGGTGTCCTGGAAGGCCAGTGGAAATTAGGCGATTACAGCTGACAAAGTGCCAGGGTGCATGTGAATGAGCCGGCCTTTTAATAATTCATCTCCGTTTGTCCTTCAGGTGTGGGACACCTGAGGGGTTGATCACATTAGGGCAGGTGTGAAGAAGACAGGGTGGGAGAAAAAACGGACAGGATGACAGGTGACACACAAAAAAACATCAGACCCGCCCGGTCTCTGTCCAAACGTGTTTCTCGGGAGTGTATTGCAATCATGTAGCGAAAATATTTTCTTGATTAAAACCTGTCAAAAGTGCCATGAATGAATGTGCCTAACCCCGTGAAACAGATAGTGGGCCGGTAAGACGGTATGCCGTGTCGCAACACATCGGAACACGGCCTAGGGTCGGACGTGACTAGAGTTCCGGAAAGCAACATCCGAGATAACGACGAGATGCAATCCGATTTGGTGGTGAACATTTAGTGCGGGTGAGGAACGCCTGCTGGTGTCGTCAGCGTCACGCCTGCTGGTGTCGTCAGCGTCACGCGTGATTCATCGCCCGCTCCTCTCCCTTGTAAGACGCTGTCACTCACGGGAATGTGCTAGCGGGAATGATGGAAAGAGAGAAGATGACAAATAAAGACAGAGATACAGGAGACGATAAGCTACATAGAAGAGCGGGAGACAGAAAGAAAGAGGAGAGAAAGAAGGAGAGATAGTTAAATGGCACATTTCCACCGGAGGGCTCCAGACTAACTTTTTCCTTGGGTGCACTGGTGCGCCTACATTTTTAATTTGGGTGCACCTGCACCAGCACGTATTTATGGTGCACCCAAGTTGTGAGTTGTTGAGGGGGGGGGGGGGGGGGGGGTGTGAGGTCCATGGGAACACCCACAAATGGTGACGAAATGATCGGAGGGGCAGGAAGCTGCGCACGCCGATATAAGTAGCCGATCTCCGGGTAGACTCGCTGAAAAGCTGCTCCCGACCAGGTTTGGTTGCGAGCGTAAGTCACCATTGTGATACAGCGACGCTTAAAGAGATCGACTTTCATGGTACAGCTAACCCAGGCTTTCAGCTCAACATACCTCGCTAACCCTCTAATCGAGCTTCGTAGTACAGGCCCCTGGATTGGGCTTCGCAGGTTTGTTTACCGGCGTTGCTATTGTTACCGGTCTTGCGTGTTCCAATGGTTTATTAGGAATCTAATAAATCGCTGTCTAATCAATACTTCATTCACTGCCTCTTCCGTGGTCATTACAATATTATGAATAGACTGCTCTGTAAAAAAAAAATATTATACCAGATACATTTTCAGTCGCACCGGTGCACCCAAATAAAATATTTGGTCGCACTACCCTGAATTCTAGGCGCATGTGCGCCCAAATTAGGCGCACTCTGGAGCCCTGGTGCGGGTCGGTTCAGTCTGCAAAGGTGCGGCACGGATCGCGTTTCCACCGCCAAAAGACTTGGAGACTGAATCGAGTCATTAAAATTATGTGCGTTTTAGGCAGTGGGATAATTCTGAATTCTGATTGCAGGGATAAATTTCAATGAGTCTTGAGGAGAAGGGTCAGAGGGTGTATTTTCGTTTACTGATTTGAAACACAGCAGAAGCATTGACTTGAATTCTTGATTCAGAACAATCTTCCATGGATCACTTTGGAATAAAAATTAAGTGCTCATATTTTTGATGTAAGAATGTACGTAGACGGGATGGTCAACTGAACACAAATTTATCTAAAATAACATTGAACATACAACAGTACTAACTGCTTGCCTCTTACTCTCTGTCTGGGAACGTCAGCATGGGCAGTGGACGGTAAACACTGAATGCAGATATGGGCGCAGCTCCAAACTTGTTTTGGATATTATGGGTGTCAATTCAGGGCCAACTGCCCAATTTCAGAATGCGTAATCAACTCATGTGAGAGTTGAGTTGAACAAATATCAAAGCTCATTTACATCTCGACGTAGACAATGTCGACAAATAACCTGGGGCTTCACAAGTAGAGTAGGTAAAGAAGGGGTAGGAAGAGGAGAAGAAGGTGAAGACGGAGTCAGAAGAGGATGAGGAGGCGTAGGTGAAGAAGGAGGAGGGTGAAGAAGAGGCGTTAAGGTGGAGGAGGGAGAAGAAGGAGGAAAGAGGAGGAGGAGGAAGAAGAGGAGGAAGGTGGAGGAGGAGGAAGGAGGCTGAGGCGAGGCCTACTTGGTGAGGACGATGGACACAGCGTCGTTGAGGATGCTCTCGCCGAACACCAGCATGTTGAGCACTGGGTCCACATTCAGGGCGTTGAAGATGGCGATGGTGGCAACAGGATCCACGGCGGAGATCAGCGACCCGAAGGCAAAGCTACGGCGGACACAGACAAAAGACAGAAGGACTTTGCTGTGGTGTAGGCTTTTAGTGAAACATCAAAGAGACTTGGCAAAAGGATGTACACTATACTCATATGTATATGTATATTTTCTGGATTCAGCAGTCCTACTATGTTATAGCAGAACTACTGGGTGGTGACGAAACTGAAAGGGGCGGAGTGGCCAGTCTACATTGAATTAACTTTTTTCATTTAATATGTGCTCGTCCTGTATGCCAATTTAAAGCACTAACAGATTCTAGCCTTCAGCAACATGATAGGTCAAATATTAATAAAAAAAAGGGAAATAACCCGATTTGAGCCTGTCAGCTACATATATTATTAAATACTAATTAGGAAACTTTCCAGGAACCATCTACCAGCACAATACATGCCAGTAAAGGCCACCGCAGCTTCTCCTACACTGTCTGTTGCAATCCGGAGGACTGGTTATAATTAAACAATTACGTCAGTTGTCGTGATTGGCAGTTTACTTGCTTATGATTCATGAAACATGGGTGCGTCTTCAACATTCAAAAGCCAGTATGGTCATCATGTTGCCCCATAAAAACTCACCTGTCCGTCATGCTCATCTTGTAGATCACGTCGGCCTTGGAGAGAAATTAATGGGGGGGGGGTTGGTTGAGTTCCACATAGACACCATCACAGAGAAGCACAGACACAGCTATGGTGCAAAGACATCTCATAAAGAATTATTCTCAAAGAAAAACAAAACTGCATATCTAAAAGGGCCGATTGACACTGAAACAGACACTGGAAACGCCTGTTAAATCGTTGCTTTGTATTGGGGAAGTGTGTTTCCGCTGCACTGGAGGGGGGCCAGCTGGCCTACGGCGAAATGATCAGACAAAATTTGGAGCTGAGTGAGAGGGTGAGTGGGTGAGAGGGTAGGGTGAGTGAGAGGGTAGGGTGAGTGGGTGAGAGGGATGCCATCTACAAACTTGCTCCATGCTGAACTAGCAGGTGAGTGAGTGACTGTGTTTGAATACGTACGGTAAATGCCTCAGGCAAACGTGACACACAAACAGTGGTAAAAGGAACTTTGGAGGAACGCACCCCGACCTAGTGACACTCCCAGGGGTTAATGCGTGAATCACAACCACGCCTGATGATATCCCACTTCTAAACGATAAAATACATGCTGCCCACACACCTGTCCAAGGAAGTAGATGCCTCCTCCAACAATGAAGGCAGAAATCGCTGTGCCGATCACAGCAAAGAGGCAGATGGAGCCAATGTTCTGAAAGAAGTTGCCCTGGACAAACATGAACGTGTTATCATACATCAAACATTACTAATAACTACTAACACATTACTATTCATATCTTATTATACTAAAAGTTGATCTCTTGGAGCTCTTTTGAAATTAACCAGACAAATGGGGGAATGGATGTTGGAAGTTAGCATGGCACATTTAGATGATCGTTTTTTAATGGCTCCATCAGTATTAATACCACATGTCTTATAAAAACTTGGAAAAACAATGAAATCCAATAAAAGTACTCTACTCCAATCAAAGTGCTCTGTATTTCTATATGAATAGCAAGGCCATGGGTTATCATCTGAACTCATCTGAACATCCGGCCGGCCAGTGAGTGCAGGCCGGAAAAGCACTGCTGGCCTGGCTCTTTCCTGTTAAATAACAAAACTAGGTCTAGCTGCAGAGCAAAGGGTTGTACTATTACTTGCACACTTTATCTGATTTTTTAACCCAGGATTGGACTGAAAGTGTTGTTTCATTAAACTCTGGCTCTATATTCTGGCTGAGTCAGTATTTACAAGGAAGGAACTGGACTGTCCATTTTTAAATGGGTGAACCATTCGGGTGAAGCGCTCACGTCATGTACTCAGAGACACAGAGGAACACTAGTCCGGCTTACAGATACTCGATAAACGCAAGGCAAAATGATAACCCTAGCAACAACAGGAATAAGTGTTCACCGAGGGGGTTCTATGAAAGGAATTCAAATCATGAACAGATGACAGCGATACACAATGAGATGAGCCGTATCTGTGTGTTCCCTTCAGCGGCTCGCTGTGCTCTCAGGTTAAGAACAGGTGGAGTCACTCGGTCGGATGCAAAACTGGTCAATCGAGCTCCATAGGAAATGAAAAAATGGTTTCTGCAGTCGGGGAGACCAGGAAGTAGGTCACGTCAACAAGAGGTCAAAGAAAATTGTTCATAAACGAGTTGTTTTTGAAAAATACAGGAAAAACCCGACTTGCAGCACAGTGCACAAAAGGCTCCAGCGGCTCAGTCAGCGCACCGCCGCACACTGCTAGGAAACAAGATTTAAACACACCTTATGCAAGGAGTATCCCGACTCAAAGATGATTGGCGGCAGGAGCAGGAGGAAGAACATGTTGGGTCTGAACATTTCCTCTTCCTTTTAAAAGACAAAGAGACAAAAGGAGCATGGGGTTAGGCCTGGCACACCTGTACAACAGAACCAGGTGCATCGCACAGTCTGAAAGGACCAAGCTAATGCTTGGGGATGAATGGTCGGACACAAGGGCCATATATATATGTGCTTTAAATATATTTGATTTAAAGCACAATTAATTCCATAACTTTAGGTTGCTCAGGGTTAATGGCATTAAGAGGTCAGAGAACACACCATTATGTTTTAAATTGCCCTTAAAATGAGGAGCACATGTTTCTATTTAAGTGGTTGAACTTATTTTCAATAGATTGTAGTGTAAGAATAACAACTATAAGCACACCATGTTCAGTAGATTAGAAGAAACCTCAAATGACACGCGTGCATGCACACGCACACGCAGCAAATAATGCAATCATTGTTGGTTCTCAGCTAAAGGGACTGGCGTAGGCATCATGTGTCACTGCATTACACTCATGCTGCGAGTGTATCTGTCCATGCAGATGGATCATGTGGTGCGTTACGCCGCAAGTGAAATCTCTTGTGCTTTTTGGACCATTAATGGCGGATGCTAAAATAAATGTGGGTAGGATGCGGGTGTTGATGCGTGACCTCCCCTGTGATGTACTGTGGATGCAAACAGGAGACTCTGTGGGGGCTTCCTCCCATACGGTTTTAGTTCCTTGTTTTGCTGCATGCGTCAGGGCTGGTTGTTCATGTGAATGGGGAAGCAAGGGGGTGTGGCTCCTGCTCTGTCAGCATAGGGGCGTATGGGGATTCAGGGCAGGGCGAAGAACGTCAAAACAGCTTTGTTTCAAATATTTATGTCTTATAATTAATTTTTAACAAAATATGACAGAGAAATATAACATTTTACAATCAAAATCCACATAAAATGTGTTCACAAGGATAGTTCATGAATTATGTCAATTTCTGGCATCAATGTTTTCCTTGTAAAACCAAACGTTACATTGATCGAAGGTATAGCCAGAGTCGCCGATGCCATGAGTAAAGGTAAAGTACACAATGTTGGAAATGCTCAAACTCAAATTAATAATCAGTATCTGCCGGTATCTGCCGGATTTAAACAAAATGTTCTTCCTAAATGCCCTGTTTAGTGTAAGGAAGGAAAACCTCAGGTTGCATGACCATTTAATCGGCTGTGACATTTGATTCACTATTTATGACATGCCAAATAGGTGAGTGCGAGTAAGCAGAATATTGTAGTGATGGGGTTACACAGTTTAACCTTACAACTACAGTATAATGTTTCAGTGTCTTGTAGGAGTTAGGTGCGATTGTTCAGTGTTGTTCACTTGTTGGTTATTATTCCTATTTAGGTTGTTGTGAAGTTAAGCACTGAACCAGAATTGACAGCAATGTTTTGGTTGTCAAGGCCGGTTCATCTTCAGTAAGTCTAAACCTCGCAGTCTTGCTGACGACTCAAAAGACTCTGCACGTACCATTGTGTCTTACCAGGTCGCCATAGCATAATCAGTGGGCATCAAACTAGATTCAAAGCCCATTGTTCTGATAGTTGCACAGATAACGTCAAAGACCACTCGTACTTTCACAGGGTTTTATCTAAACGGTGTCAGGGCAAGGAAGAGTTTTTTTAAATGCCTAAATGAGGTGGACAGACACAAGGTGAAGGATGGAAAACGTTGAGGAAATGAACATTGGCTTTTAACAATTGAAATTTAAAAATTGTCAAATAAGACTAAACAGACTCATAGCCTTAACTGTACGCGGACCACTCATGCTTAGTGTCATGCGAAAAGCCCCGTTCTGAGCCAGGAAAAACACTGCATGAGGGGAAAGTACCCGAGACACTTTTGGGTTATCACTTTCCTACCTGACATTTAGCGCTGAAGCCCTAGGTGAAGTGAAAGGGCAGCGTTGTATATGCACGATGCGCAGAGAGACTGGAGAACAGACGTGGTCGTTAGAGAGCCGGCCATGCATGCAGCACAGCTCTCGACAGACACAGATGCACTCCTGCACGCATCCCTGCACATGTTTAACAGGCACATGCTTAGCAATGTGTATTTGCACCGACACATGAATAAACGCACAGCGTTCGGCCAACAGAAGGGTCGTTTTGAGTGCCTTAAAAGGAGGTCGGAGAAGTGACACGATGTAAAGCAGTGTCGAGTCGATTCATGTTTGAACCCCCGCCTGACTATTCCCTGGCGACGATTATGAATTATTTCATGAGCATGAACATCAGGTATCGCTCCGGGTAACCAGTGAAGACCAACGTAGCACATGAACGAGCAAGGATGCACACAAGGAAAACAATGTGTATAGCTGATGCTGCTCAATACCAGCCAGAATACATAAATAAAACACATTGAAAAAAATGTAATAAAAACCAAAACTACATTGTGTTCACTCAGTTGGGGTTTTATTGTGTGTTTGTTGTTAGGGGGGATGGGACCAAAATGAGGAGAATGCATGTCGGAGAGAAACGTTGATGGAGACAGCCCAGGAGTACAGGCTCCCTGCAGCCCCTGTGCAGCTGCTGACACACAGCAGTGACATAACTGCTTGGGAGAAAGCCCCCTGAAACCACAATTAAAATCACTCTCCCCAGCCCCCCCCTGTTTGTGTGTGTGTGTGTGTGTGTGTGTGTGTGTGTGTGTGTGTGTGTGTGTGTGTGTGTGTGTGTGTGTGTGTGTGTGTGTGTGTGTGTGTGTGTGTGTGTGTGTGTGTGTCTAACTGTTTATTGGGCACAGGGGGATTTTTTAAAAACCTTTCGCTTCTCCGTTGCGCCTGAACAGATACAGGAATACCAGAGGGGTATGATGGGCTCCGCAGAAGCAGTACACAGGCACAAACACACATCTTTAATCAGTCATGAGCACAAAGATGTGTGGGGGGACGGGGACGTATAGCCTATGTTTATGTTTCAGAGAGGTGGGAGTGGAGCCGAGAGAGTGATTTGGCAGCAAATTAGAGTGAAACGGGGCGTTTGGCAGAGAGAGCTCCCTCATGACAGGATGTGGTCGCTGAGGAATTTTGTGTGGACTGTGTGGCTAGCCCTGGAACGTTCTCCACATCTGTAGAGTGGGCCGACCAAAGGCTAGCAGCACCAGATGAAGACCCAAGGATATATACGGGTGGGCGAGAGGCTGAGTGAGAGGGTGAGTGGGTGAGAGGGTAGGGTGAGTGAGAGGGTAGGGTGAGTGGGTGAGAGGGTAGGGTGAGTGAGTGGGTGAGAGGGTAGGGTGAGTGAGAGGGTTGCCATCTACAAACTTGCTCCATGCTGAACTAGCAGGTGAGTGAGTGACTGTGTTTGAGTACGTACGGTAAACGCCTCAGGCAAACGTGACACACAAACAGTGGTAAAAGGGTTTGTGGTGGGAAAGGATAATATTGACAGAATCTCTCTGAACAGTTTACACTCCTCTTTGTTCCCAGGAGCCTTCC
This sequence comes from Gadus macrocephalus, assembly GCF_031168955.1. NCBI lineage: Eukaryota > Metazoa > Chordata > Actinopteri > Gadiformes > Gadidae > Gadus > Gadus macrocephalus. The sequence continues at coordinate 16,242,995 of NC_082382.1, forward strand.
AATAACACTATCAGTTTTTGTAGGGGTCGCAATCATGCATAACACTTTGACATGGTTTACACACTGCCAACCGTCACGATTGATATGCATACCGCGATGGGACTGACCCATTTACGGTAAATAAGAGGTGAAATTAATTAGATAAGTGTACGGTTGCGGTGCCAGTTCCCAAGTCAGAGCCAACCATCACTAGAGACACCTGGGCGTAAGTACGCCCCAATAAACCAGCACGTACCCTGGTGGTGGACGGGTAAATCAGGGGGGGGGGGGGGAACCCGACTCTGGTTACTGGGAGAGCTTCCTCCCATGACTCAGCAACAGCCAGGAGCCCCCAGAGCCGCCGGGACAATGGGGCCCCTGTGTGAAGGAAACAACTACATACCCTCCCCATCTCTCTATTGCTCACTTGCCGTCTCGCTGACTGGCAGAGAACAAGGAATGTTAATCAAAGGCTGTGAGAATCAGGAGGGAAAAAAAATAAATAGAGGAGGCCTCACATGCAGAACAAGAAGCGCGCTGGAAGGGTAGACGTTGTTTCACTATGGAGAGGTAAACTATGGACAAAAGCTTGGGGCCCGGGACCAACTATATAAAGTCATGGCTGGATAAACAATGATATTTTGGTAGATTATGATGCTATCCAAACAAGGTTTACAAGGATTTGCAAGCTAAATCTCAATCGAGATATCTAAAACAGGCCCGACCACACCTTATTCTGACCAGGAACTGTGGATTAGGCAAACCACACAGCTCCCCAGAATGAAGCAAAACTAAGTCAGCAAAACTACTAGGGGTGTTGCGATTCACCGATACAAATCGGTAGCCGGTTGGATTAACACAGATGCGACAACATCGATACGTCGGCCTCTGAATCGATTTCAAATGACCAAGAATCGGTTGATGCACAGATTTAAACGTTGCAAATCGGTTGAGTGAAGCTTTAGCCTGATATCAACACAGCACTGTAAACTCAAACACTCCGATTCCATACGGATCCGAAAATTGGAATTCAAGGAAGTGGGCGGATCCGTGTGTGTATTTGTGGATGTTTGCGCGTGCGCCTACGTCTGCGTCTCACAAGCAGGTAACAACCATCCAGAGTTGTGAGAAGGGGAATATTGACAAAAGCTTCGCTACTTGTAATTGGGTAGGACAGCAAGTAGTTCTAAAATGATAAATCTGTATTCCATTTTTTTCCCATGCCATAAAGAAACAAATATAAAAACCTAAGATTCCATGATCCCTATACCATATACATATTTGAAAGTAGGCAATGGCTCTTTTATTCCGAGCGATCTGATTGGTCAAAAAAGTTGATTCACTGGTCGGAAAAGTACATTTTTTTTGAGAGATCGCTCTAAAAAAATAAAATAATCTACCAATCAAAGCGCTCGCAATAATTTGTTATTTTGGACCAATCACATCACTTGCAAAAATTACTTATTTTTCTACCGATCAGATCGATCGACAAAGAAAAGATATTCAGACCAATCAAATAGTTCCATATTAAATTGTATCGTCCCTGAATCGTATTGTAGCGCATGTTTCTAGATATGTATCGGACCGTCCTATAATGGAGAGATGCACACTCTTAAAAACGACCATACCTTCCAATTGGCCAGTTCCTTAAACTCTATTATTTTGATGAAGCCTCCCATTAGGATTCCTAGAAAACAGGAAAGGACAAGAAAAAGGACATTTATTAACATTTATTCAGCTGTAACAAAGCACTCACAATGAACTTCGAATTAATGAATGAGGTGTTATTTACAAGCTACTTTTTATATGCAATAAATTACAATTAAGAACCAAGGTTGTTACAGTTGACTTAACTACATTCAACAACAAGGTATTAACTGCTGTGGGCTAGGTATTAAGCAATCCTTTTACCTAGAACACCATTCTCGATTTACCTAGAAACACTTCCTCAATTTACGTCAAACAAATGGGGTTTAAGACAGGTCACAGAAAACACTCAACAATCTCCCCTGACATTCCAGCGTTATTTAGAAAGAATTTTAACAAAAGAATGGGGTAGAGCCCTATCAACATAGGGGCAGAGCTGAAAGCCCATTGGTGCGTTCGAAACTTCTGGTCGTATTGTCCCTCTAGATTAGGGACCAAATACAGAAGAGCTTTTGTCGCCCCTGGGTTGAAAGCAAGGTATTTAGCTCTATCTCGTTACACAACTCATTAGAAATTAAAATACTTCGAAACGGAGGCTGTTACACACAAGGGGCATGTCATGGGCCTGAAATAAAACACCAGAGAGAACCAATCTGTGTCTTAGAAGGTTCGAAGCTTCACAAGCCCCGCCGACATGGAGGTGGGCTTAGAGAGAATGAGCAGGATGTCAGAGAGAGACAGAGGGAGGTAGACAAGAGGAATGGCGGTCGCTGCTGGATTGTAATAAGCCGTGTGGTTATCTCTCTTTAGCAGTGGTCCTCTCTTCTATGCTGGACGCGAGGAGCCCTGCCTGGGATACATCGTGCCGGACAGGCTGAAGGAAGGGGAAAGGGGGACTGGTGGGGTCAGGGCCAAGGCCTGGCTGTGGGTTCGAGTGATCGTCACTTTTCATGCAGAAGTTGCTCGAAGTTGCTCATAAACAAAGAGGAAACTAAATAAATTACCCCAGAAGACATGGCCATAAGATGACCAAAAGCGAAAGAGGGAGAAACAATGAAAAAGTCAATTTGAATCATGTTAAACACAAGACCTGCATTCTTTTTTTGCCAGCCTATATATTGCGGCGATGGAAGTGCTGGTGGTTTACAGCGGCACGGGCCCAGTTCACAGTCGGCTTCAACACGCGTCTCAAGACTATCGATCTCTCGTGGACAGCCTTAAGTGTGTCAGTTCACACCTGCCATTAGAATGCGTCTCAACATGCATATCGAGGAAGAAGAAGAGGCAGAAGAAGAATAAAAATAAATCATAACAAAACAGACCAAGTCGGTTCATTGGCATATCAAAATTCCCAAGATGGTTGACCCACGGTAATCTATCTCCATGGGCTTTTGAAATGTTTAGACGTGGGGGACAAAGTCGGCTTAAGGATCTGATTATTTGGATTTACTAAATATGACGGTGTTGGCATGCAAATGACCACATACTTCTGTTTAAGCAGCGGCTGTCAGTTGAGCAGGCTGTCTGTCAATGTGGCAACGGGTACATTTGCTTAAACACTGCTAAAATAATGAAATTTGGAAAAAAAAAAAAGCATTTTGTACTTAGAGCTGTCTACTCGTGATCGGCTCACCCAAGATGGGAATAGGGCCATAGGTCGGACCCAAAATGGACCAAATGCTTTTCAACGATAAACAGGGAGGAGGGAAATTAATGTTAAATAAGGGAACTGCTCATACCAGTTCTGTAAGAAAGCACAATGGTCGCAATGTCAACTATATTAAATATGACCCTGTCTCATTGAGAGTTCATCCAAAGTGTATTAATAAGGTCAGTCGGTCAGTGTGTTGTGTGCGTGTGTGTGTGTGCGTGCGTGATGTCAAGATTAATACTTACCAATTGAAACAACGGCCACACTCTCTGGCAGGAAATTTAGCTTGAATTTAATAAGCAGATGCACCAATATGATGCAGATACCTACAAAACAAGAATGCAAACCATTGCATTACGATACTATGAAATGTTAGAAAGCTCTTTTCTGCTTTAGTATCTACTAAGAGCTACACAATGAATGACAATTGTGTTTTGTTTGTTTTCTCCATCGTTACCAGATATCCATGGGTGTCAAGTTGTGAAGACAGCTTGAAATGCAGATGAATAACCTGCATTTAGCTGCATAACCGTACGTCCACACCAGGAGCGACCAAAGCGTCAAAGACGCTTTGGTCGCTCACAAAGTTTCGCTGCGAATATTTCTAGGCTATCTATCTATCTAGACTATTTAATCAAGAATTATTCACCTCAGGCTCCGTGAATAGTGGGGAATAGAGGGATAAAAGACAAGAGATATATTGTCATTTATCCCTCGTCTTGTCGATTAGTTTGTTTATGTGACGATTTCAAAAACTTTTTGGGTTTTGTTTAAAGCATGCTACACGCGATTGGTTGGTTAGATTGGTGGCATGGAAAGCAAATGAAAATGATTCCCGCTTAAATACGAACGTTCTAGATGTATAAATACTCCCGCTTATCATCACTTGGTATCCAAACCACTATGGCGTTTCGATCTCTGAACTGAAAAAGGGTTGGGTCGTAGGCTACAACACCGGGTGCCCAGTTACAGCCGCGATTAATACTTCAGCCGACATTTTGTTCAGTGAGTGAATAAAGGTAGGTAGGAACCAAAGTGCCTGCCGGTGTTCCCTGGGATCCACGCAAGCGAAGAGCGTCTACATTCCGATTGGCGGTCAGTGTTTGGCCGCTGAAGCACGTCATAGTCATTTGCATAAAGTTAAAACGTTTTCAACTTTTTTTTGACGCTCTGGTCGCTCAACTTTGGCCGCTGGTAGCGTTGGTCGCTTTGGTCGCTTTGGTCGCTCTTGCCCATAGAAAGTGAATGACTTCCGCCGATTTGGTCGCTCAATTCGCTTCTGGTGTGGACGTACAGTAAGGGTTCACTCCTCCAAATAAGTACTAGGTTACTATTTAGTAAAACTTAGTATAGTATCATAATAAAGCGAAAGAGTTCAGGCAGTACATTAAAGAGATAGATTAGATTAGGTATAAAGTTAGAAAGGCTGATGGGTTGGCATTATTCTAGGCTGGGCTCGGGATACAAGATTGGTAAAGTTCTGGGTAATTAAACAGGTGTGTGTGGGCAGCCCCTCTTATTCTGCTCTACTTAGTGGCCAGGTGTTAAGGGATATGTTTATTGTGTCTGTTTGGGTTCCTCTCAAACTCGACCTCCGCTGGCACAGCATGGGAGAGTACCTACACCCTAAAACCCCAACAGGCCAAATCAGTCATGTTTGCTCGTATCCCCAACTCTGAACTTGACACTACCCAAAGCTTGTGGTCATATGTGAGGGATGCTGTCGTGTTTATCCACTGGTTAATGGAGAACTCTGTCATGTGGCTCGGCTTCCTCTGCTTTACCACTCTGATGTGTGCGGTGCCATATTAGTGCTCCAGCCTGCCTGAGTGCAGCACCCACAGTAAGCAGTAGTTTTATTGTGGTTTCAAGGGTTTTAAAACGTCACTGTGTCCAGAGAAAATGGTGGTCCTGTTGCTTTGGTAAGCAGGAGTATCATATTCCAATAAAACAGTATGTTGTATTGTATAGTAAGCAAGTAAGTAAGTAAGTAAAGTAATAATGATGAACTCTGCTGACCAAATCAACAGGAGACAAGTGGTTCAATACTATACACAATGTATTGGTTACTTTACTGCACCAAATATTTGGTGGGTCAAGGTGATAAAGTGCACCATGACTTTCAGCTATTGAGTTGACTCTCGCAGAGAGAGTTTAACAATGCATATCAACAACAGCCTGTTCAAGAGGCTTGTATACTACTCACCAATTACCAGCAGACTAAAGAATATAGTCATTCCACTGGACTGTTCCTCCTCTTGGGCCTTCACCCCGGTCTGCACGGGCAACATGTTCTTAGGGGTTGGGGGTCGAGCAGGCGTCGTGGGCCGGGTGGGCAGTGCTTCCAAATGCTGGGTTCCATCGCTGTTATTATATGTGTAATTAGACTTGCTGTAAAGGGGACATGTGTTAGGATTTGTATTGAAGTCACCACCTCCGATGTAAACAGTAGCTGCTAGTTGCTACATGATAACTATTTCTTAAAGATCTGAAAGCAGATCAGACTATCGGCCAATGTTATAAGATACTCGGTTATACATTAGCTATCAATGGTCATGCTGGCTGTTAACGACTATGACAATGGTATTCTATCAGATACGTCAATAGTTAAACTTTCCGTACTGTGGATCGCTTAAATCCTGTATTGTTTCCTCATGGAGAATGTCATTTTCCAGTTCTTCTCTCGTTTCAAGTGTTTCCTGCAGGTCCGAAGGGTCTTCTCTCTGAACTCCATCCAGGAGACATACGCGTGGATTTAGAGACAGTAGCAAAAGCAATACTAAACTATTAAAGTGGGAATCATGCATCCTTAAATTAACGTGTTAAAACAAAATATGTGCTAGTTATATTTTGCATGAGACTTCAAATTCCATTTCGACCAGTCAGTGTAGTCGTGTTTCTTTAGTCAAAACAAATACTTCCTGGTTACGATTTGTGGGGGTTGTAGTCCTACATTATATGAGCCGTATATACAGAATCAATAAATCATATATAAGTGCCCATACAATGATGGTTACAATTATTCATTAACTTACTAACTTTCAGTTAGTAATTATGAATTTAATTCTCGCAACATAGTTACACGTATATTTCGGGGACCCGTAATACCTATTTTAGTGGTTCATTACCCAGAGCTCCCTATAATACCTTCAAATAGACCCATTGCTTTGTGGGTAACGTAGTTTCTAGTTTTCCTTTTAATTGCCCGCAGCAGAGATGTATAGAAAAATGGTTTTCACTGCAAGGGTATTTATTTTGTGGACTACTTTCCACATTTCCACACCTCCATACATAATGATACATGCATCACGTGCATTGTGAAAACATCCCATTCATAAAGCTATGAGACAAAATACGTCAAGTATACAGTAATTTGTGATTTGGATAGAATCTCACAGCTATCTATCTGCTGACCTCAAACACACACACCGACACACCGACACACACACCGACACACACACACACACACACACACACACACACACACACACACACACACACACACACACACACACACACACACACACACACACACACACACACACACACCGACACACACACACACACACACACACACACACACACACACACACACACACACACACACACACACACACACACACACACACACACACACACACACACACAACCCCCTCATAAACACACAATACCTAACCTATACTAGTAATAACCCTAGAATATGAAATATTAGCAACATATTAACAACATATTTATGGCGACGATGGGTTGATGGCAATCACGGTCCTAAACTGGATTCCACGAATTTTAAGATTTGGAAAGCTAATTTAGCCTAATTACCATCACCGATGTGCTGTGGTTAGTTAATGAGTTATTATCAAGGTGCTTGCTATGGAGAGCCTCTGTAAACACACGTTTTTTTTTATTTTTCAACGCCCACTTGCTCTATTATCCGAGATGGGGGGAGGGGGGGGGGGGGCGCTCCATTCAAGGGCTGGACGCGCAGGAGCGGTCGTGTTCCGTCTGCATCGTACTTTAAAAGGCAACGAACGATGAGCTCCCACTGAAGATATCGCGTCAGTTTTAACTGCATTATCGCAGTTAGCTGTTTCAAATGAGAGATATCTTCGACTTTCATTCATACCATATTTCGGAGTGGAATATGAATGTCTCGATGATCGACTGATTGAAGATCCTTCCCAGTGCTCATTCTGCGCTGTACCAGACGGACTTCCTACTCGCTTCGCCACTCATCGTTGCCGCATACCGACCAACTATATTCATCAGATTTCCCTCCTTGATCGGCCGACCACTTTTTATAATTTGGACCAAACAGGGGCTGCTTTGGCTGCTTCGGAACTGCTGCAACGTTATTGTAAATACTCAAACGTGGCTGTGGTTTTTTTTGCTGTATATGATGCCGAAACGTCTGCGATTCCGGAGAAGGTCATTCCTTGGGCTTTTATTCCTCTTCTCACTGTCGACATCCGCATTGTATTTCATCTATTCAGCCCCCGGTATCGGTAAGTTTTGATTCGGTTTCATCATATGCTGAATTAATACAATGCGATGGGATTGCCTGCGTTGGGGTGTGCGTCTCTGTGTGTGTGTGTGTGTGTGTGTGTGTGTGTGTGTGTGTGTGTGTGTGTGTGTGTGTGTGTGTGTGTGTGTGTGTGTGTGTGTGTGTGTGTGTGTGTGTGTGTGTGTGTGTGTGTGTGTGTGCGTGTTTGTGTGTGTTAGTCCATGACAGCTTGACTGTACAGTAACTAAGTCTTTTTTTGACAGCAGAGAGGCAATGCGCCTATTGAGCTATTATTATTTCCCATTCGACGATGTGGACGCTAGCCCATAACCTGCAATAGCACAGCACCTGCCTGCCATTACACCTTGTCACGGATAAGAATCCTGCTTATCACCTTCGGGTTGTTATAATCGTTACAGCGGGCTTACAGAGGGGAACAACAGCAGGCTCATTTGGCTGGGCTGGATAAGGGTACACCATGGGCGTTTTGTGCCCATGGTAACCGAAGTTTGCCAAGTGGATTTGGGTCGAGCAGCAATTCACGGCTCGTCCATCACCAGCCTGTTATAAATCATGTGACTCTCATGAAACGCACAGTCCTCCAGTCGGTGGAGCCGTACATTTGTCTGTTTCAATGGATCACGGCCTTCACATCCAACGGTTGGGAAGAATAAGCGCTATTCAATAAGAGGGGATCTATCATTGGATGCCTGTCGAAGTCACATGCATTTCAGTAGTATCCCATGAGGTGAATCACTCCTAAATCATTTATGCCTCACCCCCGTTCCCGCCTCATTTTATGACTCCTCCTCTAGATCAGTCTGTTTGCCCACCTTAATCTCCCTATCTGTTTGCTCACCTGAGCTTCCATATCGTTACTGTCTTGCCTTTCCATCTGCCCATCCCGTTTCTTAGATGTAGGCCTACATCTACGATGCAGATGGTTTGATTGGTGCTGAATCCATTGATGTCATACAGTTTTGTTGAGAGCATGGTACACCACTCATCCTCTCATCTTACCTTTGTTCCGCATCAAGATGGCGATGACCTGATGGTCTCTCTATCACTGGGTTTGGTTTGCGGTTATCTTGTTGTCAGGGTTTCACAACCCAGATGGGACTTTTACCTGCCATTACTTTGTTATTGGTCTTTGGGCCAAGCAAATACAACATACCTTTGAATTTGAGCAGTTGGCTAATGCTCAACCTTTCGCCTTCAGTGAGTGTGCTCTCTGTCTCTATTGCACAACATCCCGGTGCAAATTTAATTGTTGCCCATGGAGTTGCCCAAGCCCTGACAACAGTTTCAGGAATTAAACATCCGGCAAAACAGGAAGTGTGATGACAGTGTCGTGAGAAACAGTTTCAAAGCCAGATATTATCTTCTTGTCTGGATATCTGTTGTTTTGGCATGAAGAACATTACTACTCTTGAAATGGATATTTGTATAATGTGTAATTTTTTTACTTTAAAAATGTATGGGGAATGTGCATGGATTACTGACTACAACATGACCAGGGAGGTTATTCTTAAAGCGAGGGAAGGCTGTTTGGAAAAACCGGTCAGAGTAAGCTTGATTTTGAAAGTAATTGATTTGCATTTATAAAGAGCTTTTTCTATGTAACCTAAGCGCTTTACATGGTGACACAGTGAGTATGTGTGCCTATGTGCATGTGTGCGTGTGTGTGTGTAACAACCACTTGGGTGACATTACTAGCTCGCTAGCTTTAGAAATAGGTCAGCCTTTTGGAAGATTCTGGTCATACGCAATGATTGCGCGGAAAGAATGCTCGCAGGTAGCCTGCTCCATAGGTATACAGGGAGGTAAGCTTATAATTTTATTTGGCCCAATTAAATTATAGAATGAGTTATAATATGCCTGCGACAGCCACAGATACCCTTTTTTGTCAGTGGATTTATTGATTGCTGTCCAGAGGTAAAGACATTTTCCACAATTATGACTATATTTGCATCTAAAATAAATGGCCTACCCTAACTTGCTTAGCTTCATGTAAGTTAAACACACGTGTGTGTGTGTGTGTGTGTGTGTGTGTGTGTGTGTGTGTGTGTGTGTGTGTGTGTGTGTGTGTGTGTGTGTGTGTGTGTGTGTGTGTGTGTGTGTGTGTGAATCTTAAAACATCCAACTGAAAACTGATCTCACTCCCATCATCAAAATGGGTATTGATCCTCATGCTTTCTACCGCCTCTGACCGACTTAATCAATAATTGAATCAACTCTTATATGGCAGACACATAAACTGACTGGAATAGTTCATGGAGACTGCAATAGAACCAAGCATTGATTCCTCCTAATGGGAATCAGAAAAACACCACAAAAAAAAGCCCAAGAACACACATATAATTTGCTTTGACATGCATGATACATCCCCCCCCCCCCGCCCCAACCACTCACTCACTAACTCCCTCCCCCCCAACTCAAGCAGTTATTGATGGTATCTGCTTTGGGCTTTGGTGTAAGCTGACTCTGCCATGCCCATCCTCCTGGGTGTTAATTGGGAAGGCTTAGAAGCCCCCCTGGTTTGAGGTGGGGTCCTTTCAGAAACGTGACAGTGAGCAGCAGCGTCAGCCCATTAATTATAGATGGGAGGTAGTGCCAGGGTTTCTCCTGCTGCCGTTGTGGAAAGCCACAACGCTTGCTCTTTGCAGACAGCTTGGGCTTGGCTGCAGATGGAGGGTCCATTTAGAAATAGCAAGAGAGGTGAAGAGAGAATGAGACAGAGCTCCCTCAAGGCAACTCAGCAGAAAGAGATGGGGAAGAGAAATTATAGTGCCAGAGGAAAAGGAAACGAGGGGACGATGTGGCATTTAAAAAATGTATTTAATAAAGTCTGTTTGTTGCTAACGCCATTTGAAGGCCCTTTGGAAACCCAACCAACATCATTTAAGATTGTGACGCTTCATCCAGTTGATCCCTCTCCCTCTACACCACCCTGTCTCAACACGCCTGGCACTATATAACCACCTCCCGTATTTATATGAGCTTATGTATTTGATGACGCGGTAACACCTTACAGTTAGGCTAACATAAGCTAATACAGTAGTAAGCATTCTCACCTAGTATTAGCAAAAGGGGTTTGATTTAGGGTATGGGTTAAGGTTACCTGTTCATCCTTACCCTAATCCTATAAAATAAACTATAAATGAATACCTTAGTCAACTTGAATACAATTATTCAATGATTGCTAGACCATTAGTTAGCTGTAAATTAAATAACTTGTTAATGCTTACTACTGCATTGACTAATGGGAAATCATGGTCAAATTAATGTACCCTTTTTTGAAGTGTTACCAATAATGATGATGATGATGATGATGATGATGATGATGATGATGATGATGATGATGATGAGTTGGAGAAGGAGCCAAGCCCCCCAAAGCCAAGACACTGAATGCAGGCTGAGACGGCAGGCCACAGCTGGGCCTGATTGCAGCAGTTTATTTAATTAAAACATGAGAGGATCCCAGTGGAGCGAGCGCTAGGGACGGCACAGGGCCTATTTATAGGAACACAGAGATACTGCTGCACTCACACACACACATTTGTACATACAAATGCTCACACACACACACGCACACGCACACACACACACACACACACACACACACACACACACACACACACACACACACACACACACACACACACACACACACACACACACACACACACATGCACGCATTCAATCCAACTATCAAGGAGAAGGTTGAAGAATAGAAGGGCAGGTGCTCCCTTTATTCCTTTTAGAGACAGTTTTTGTGTGTATGTGACGTGTGTGTGTGTTTGTGTGTGTGTGTTTATTGCATGTGATATATGAGTGAGTGTATCTAATGTCAACTGACACAACACTGGGAATTCTTTTTTTCTGATTAGCGCCATGTTGTACCCCTGCCTGTCTCAGGAAAAAGAATAACATTGTAGACCATGTGTGTTTCAAACCAATGTATTCCAATGATTTTTGGTTGAAAATAGGTGAATACCAGAATGTATCCCTTTTATCTACTGTGAATCATGTAATGCACGTACTTTTATTCAAAATGATTGAGCGTAAACATAATTCCCCGCATAGCATAAATGTGTTACATGGATACTGAATGGAATAGTAGCATTGCATTTAGGGTTGCACTTATACTAATGTGCTCATAGTTTAAGGGCAGTGAGATGTGACATACATTTTGCTTAAGTGCTTTTGAACCACAACCAAATTCTCGCTCTCACCCACAGTCTTTTACACCACCTGCCACTATTCGTCTGAACTAGGTTGCACTAGCTATGCGTATATTCATTATTATGTCTGCGTATTGTCCTTACTAATTCCTCGGTAACCACCAATTAGTAATGAACTAACATGTTCTTAGCCAGCATCCCCCATAATTGTGTGATGAATTTATTTTGCAGATTATATTTTGCAGACTTTGTCAACAAACGCCACCATTTACACATGCTTAGGGTTTTGTTTAAAATCGTAATGCAACGTAAAATCTAGTTTGTCTGGTGCAAACTGTTCTGATTTTTTAATGTGTGGATTTCTACTAGACTACCTATAATTTACACAAAGCCAGGGCAAAGGCTTATCACAATTTACGGTATTCTATGATGTGCACTTTTGCTAGGCTATAGGCAATTTTATTGACAAACATCCCATGACAATGTATGATGTTTAGCACTCAACTACAGCCGTTCTAGAGAAATGCACTATTGTGTAGAAACAGCTTTGCATTTGCCTTGTGATGATTGCCTTAGGGCATGACCTGTGACCTAAAGGATCTTGGGATAACTTCTGAGAGCACACCCTGCATTCTTTGACTGTGTGTTTGCAAGGATATATGTGTGTCTGTATACACTTCCTTCAGAGTCACCTTCTTGGTTTCCTGAGGCTATATGCCTCAGTAAGCCATTTGAATTCTCATTTGGATAAAAACTGGCAAGCACTGTGAACACACACACACAAGCAAAGGGAAAGGCTTGAGTCACCTCCTTTGTACACGCGTTGACCTTGTATTGTTTGTTGTTCGGATTGTTTGCGCATTAGGCCTATACACCAGGTTTACAAGTTTGTTAAAAAAGCGAGGTAAATGGTTTAGTCGGCAACCATGTGTTGTTTGCAGGTTTATTTAGTTATTCATTCCAGGCTAGCCATAATATCTCACTGGCTTTTATGGCGAGTTATTTATGCATGCACTAATTTAGATTAGCGTAGGCCTGGCATCCGTGACAAATCAGTTTATTGGTGGCATTGTCCTTATTTGATCTATATATATATCCAATACTTCAATAGTGATTAAGTGGTATCACTTCCCCTTCTTGTAGACTCCTCCTCCACTCAAAGTGCTCCGTCTCTTTAGATATGCATGAGTCTTAAACCTTGGAGTCTGATGTTTACCCGTGGTTGCCATATAACTAACGATGCGTGAAACAGGCACATATATGTGTCTCCCCACGTTTAGGAAAGAGCTGATAAAAGGTTAAGCATACTGGCTTCTAATTCTTTGCGCCATGGGCAGCGTTGCAGACCTGCATAGAAGACAATGTCAGTAAGTATTCATAGTAGAAGGAAGAAGATCCAAGGGTTTTTTCAGAGAGGGAGGGAGGGAGATGTGCACAATGTGTATTTCATCCATATAAAGTCATATCAGTAGGAGAAGAGATATTCTACTACACAGTGCTTCGATCAGACTGGGTATTTCTAGTGTATTTAGACATGTAGCAAGCAAGCTCAGAACGTAGATCAGAACGTGGATTGGATGTATTGACTACAAACATTCAAGATTATCTATCATTTCTTGTCCCTCTCTTTCCTCTGAATGAGTCCGAGCTACAATGGTGTATTACTAGTTTCTATATTCCTACCATGCATTCACATGAACTCTGTCAGACTCATTATATTTCCGGTTGCCTAGTTCCGCCAATTAAATATGAACTAATTGCCTGGCCACTGTAGTTTTGCAGCATTAGGAGCAGACAGGAAGGCACATCAATAATAAAGTATTTATTGGTTAGATGTATTTATTCTTGGGTCCACAACCTATTTAATAATGCAACACCTGTGCTGATATAATTAATTAAAGAGAAACTGAACAGACACAGAATTCCCAGCAACTGACATTTTAGCTTTGGTTACTATGGTCACTGCAGCGCTCGGCCCCTCCCAGGACATACTCCTCTTTATTGTCACAGCAACCACAGAAAACATACCAGCCTTTTTCCCCTTGATTACTGTTGCTAGGCCAAGATAAATAAACAGGAATTGTGTTTTAAATCCAATGATCCAGGGCCACAATATTTTTTTATTGATTTTGTAAAACCAAAGGAAATGTGAAGTAGTTTGTAATTTGTTGTCCAGAGCAGTCTTTATAGAAAAAAACATACATTTGTTTGTTTGTTCTATCTGAGCTCTGGCCATTTACGTTTTTTGCTTACAGTTTTATTGCTTCTTTGCGTGAGTGTGTGTGCAAGCGTGTGTCAGTTCATGTCTGTGTGAGTGCATGCGTGTAGGTGTGTGCGTGTCTTGGATGATACTAGAACCTTGGGATGGGAAATGCTGAATTAACAATTGAATCCAGTAAATCATTAACGGAGTGAGTTCATTGCACTGCACTTTGTTAGAGCCATTGGCAATCCTCTTAAAGCGTTCGACTATGTACCAACCTTCCGTTCTTTAAACACTTGCTCACACACACACACACACACACACACACACACACACACACACACACACACACACACACACACACACACACACACACACACACACACACACACACACACACACACACACACACACACACACACACACACACACACACACACGTATTCTTTACTCTCACACATCTTCAATCCAAATATAGTGTACTGGAATTTACACCAACAGCAAGCCTTGCCTTGAAAATGTTACGGAATTACGTAACTTTTACCGCCAGTGTAGCATCCAGACTGCCCTTTCCTAGGGCCGCTTTTAAAATACCCCCGTCCTTTCATTTCAGAGAGAGATTTAACACACAATCAACATGACCCTCCAAGTCTTTTGTCTGGGTGTAATGGCAATACCTTGCTTTTGTCACATTCCTATGTGGTAGGGGTCAACCACAGGTATGCATGAGTTCATGCTATCACTGACACAGAGAGAACTTGAACTTTGTTCATAGTGTTGTAGCTACAAATCTTTTGTATGCTTCTGTTTGCAAACTAATGCACGGCACTTTTCTTCTGTATATTGCTCTTAAAAAAAAAGGACTCTGTTGAGGTTAAAGCCGATAGTGATTTTAATAATGTTAGCAATACTAAAACGGATATATTCTACAAATAAAAATGAATGGCCAGCCCGTACCTTTCTCCGTCCCCCTTCTCTCCCCCTCACACCCCTCAGTTCATTTTGGATTTCCAAGGGGCGTTATCAAACGCTGCAGACCCAAAATGCCACTGGACACATTTGGGTAGACCTACAACCAATCAGAAATGTGGGAAATATTATTGACAGCAATCTTGGTTGATTAGGAAAATATCCTCTATGGCTCTCCAATGTGGTGCTCCTCTGTGTTATCGTAATAAACCCGCCCCATATCAGATAAACGCCCGAACCGGGCCAGGTCGGCTGATCCGTCTAAACGGGAGGGGGACCAGACACATATGTTTGTCATAGCAAATCAAACATGAGCTGGCAGATTCATCTGGTTTGCAGGTTACAAAAAAACCTGATTTATACTGGATTTAGCCGTACCAATACCAAACCATAAGCATATCAAATGTTATGCCATCTTGTAACACACATACATGTACATATGTGCGTCACAAAACAGAGTCTCAATCTTGAGCACATGCTACGAAAAATAACGTTATTCTCAGCCTTACACCACACACCTCAGTCAGACTCTATTAAGCAGCCCAGGACCTTCCATTATCAAAGCCGGGGGTTATTAATAACTTAAACATAACTTTTCTCTAGGACATCTGTGTTATCAGAAAAAAAACAACTTCCTGTATAAATCCAACCCTGTAGTCTCGCGTTAGAGGGGTGTCGTCTGTGGGCTTAGCAGTGGCCAACTATATCTGTAACACGCTGATTACATTTTTATTTTTATGTGAGGACTGCACCAGGGGTTGTTGTCATCGATAATGTCAACCGTGTTTTGTGTTTTCATAGCATCCAAAAGGTGGTTACCGTCGGATTAACCAAGGTGGTGGTAACTGGTCAAGTGCCACTGTGATCAACATTTGCATAGATAACCATCCGACACCCATGTCAGCCGGAACAGAATTTGCGTTGGTTATGAATAGACTCAGTCAAATCCATTACAGGGGCATAACAATGTCTCAAAGTACACAAGGGGAAGTACGGGACATTGATAGAAATTAAAAAGGTCAACCGAATGAGTGAGCAGAACTGAATGAATACATACACAAATATCTACATTCCCTCCTTCCTGTATGATTAGATATTATCTTAATACTAAGGCTGGATACCATCTCTTGTGGTTTCCCGTAAGAGAGAAACACATACACACACGCACACACACACACACACATACACACACAAACACACACATTCTAGTACACCACGCTGTAGTGATATTGTCCACTAAGAGTCAATCAGTGGCCTTCTTCATGATGAGTAAACAGACGAAAAATAAAAACAACTAAGCAAGAGGCAGAGCACAGAATCCATGAAAACAAACGATCACTGGAAAGCAAAAAGCTAGAAAGTAGAAACTATATATCTATATATTTTTTGTCATTTCTGCCTATACTGTCCGAACTGAATGAACTTATTGAGCTATATGTATTAATATATATATTGCTGGAGGCTGTTTTACTATTCATACCAATGTTGTGCTCACACCAAATATATGAACCTGTGACACTGTACAGCCAGGAATGTGCTGTGTCTGTCTATATGTCACTCGTATGGCAGCAGTGCCGTGGAGTAGACACTGCCCCAGCCTAAGAGTTCAACGAACAGGGGTAACCCCCAGCTGTGGACAGTCATCGCACTTCTGCAGGGAGTAACAGGCAAATAGGTGTGGGGGTCTGTGTGTGCACGTACGTACGTGTGTGTGTGTGTGTGTGTGTGTGTGTGTGTGTGTGTGTGTGTGTGTGTGTGTGTGTGTGTGTGTGTGTGTGTGTGTGTGTGTGTGTGTGTGTGTGTGTGTGTGTGTGTGTGTGTGTGTGTGTGTGTGTGTGTGTCGTTGCATGTTATCTGATTTTATAACTAGACATGAAATGAATGAACGTGTGTAGACAAGGCAGGCGGATAAACAGGCGTGCAGACAGGTAACCAGTTAAGCCAGAAACCTGCATGAGGAACTTGAGAACAAAGAACACAATAAGTCAGAATACATTATTACAGTTAACTTCAGAGAATTACTGTAATCCTAAGTGGCGGAGAGTTTCACTTCACACACAACCAAGCACATACAGTCAAAGAGGATGAGCGAGACCGGCCAAGGCTACGTTGAAGTGTAGATTGTGAAGTCTGTCACCCGTTGGGCGTGTACGATTGGGGTCCCGGTTCAGATCGGGGTCCAGGTTCTGTGAACAAGGTATCTACGAATGCTCCTTTGGTCTGTAACCCTCTCATTCCACTAAATACTGAAAACTGTGACCTGTGACCCCGGCAGCGCACATCCAACAGCCGCAGGATCCACAATGTAGTTAAGGTGGCCGTCATACACGTTCAACCATGAGATCGGCGGTCTTCCTAGCTCAAGGTAGTGAAGGCATAAGCGAGTAAAGGTTAAACTTTGGAAAAACAATTAATGATGGGGATAATGATCATCTTACCAAAATAGGGACGAGTTACAAAATGTGGAGCGATATGGGATCATGGACGATTAGGGACGGGCAGAGGACAGACAAAACCAGAGTGAGGTTTGGAGGGTGTCTTGTTCCGGGCACAGATAGAGCAGGCAGCCATAAACGACTTAGCCTCATCATCCATGGACGTCGGCCAAAAGTGATTTCGGAGGAATTCAATGGTCCGTTCGACCCCAGAATGACAGCTGAGGTGTGTGAAACAAGCCCACTGGATAACCTGGGAGCGGAAGCACCAGGAACAAACAGGCAATTTGGGGGGCACCGTTACTAGGTCAGGCAAGTGTCCCTTGGCTTGTCTGACCTGACCTCAGACTCCAACTCGAATGAGGGTGGTGACGCAGCAGGTTGACGCTCTGTGGGGCCAAGGCAGGGGAGAGGCTGTCATCAAAATGTCATAAATGTAAACAAAGATAGACCGGTTGAGTTTATCTCAGAGCACATCGATGACCGAGGCTGTAAGCACAGCGGGGGCGTTGGTTAATCCGAAAGGCCTTGCTGGCTAACCAAAGAGTCCAAGGGGAATGTTGAATACCGCGCCCAAACGGACGAAAAACAGACAAAAAGCTATGACTAACAGGAAACAGAGATTGGCTCAGCCTAATTTTGGATACCTTAAATAACCTCATCTTAGAGGAATCAGACCTGCGCAAATCAGTCGTGAGGCTGATCCAATGGTCCGAGTGGCAGTAGATAGCTGATTGTTTACAATTGCTTTCTATATCATGATGCCTGATTAAAATTAAATTAACAAAATGATTAGTGCTTTTTTTTGACACACCCATCAAACCTACACGCTTTTCCTAAACCATTTTTGTTAAACGTTACATTAAAGATGTTCACACAAAAGTCTGTATTTTTCATAAATTCCTTGTAGATAATATATGGAGAAAGGGACTCCCTCCATATACGTACTACAATGATTATATTGCAGTTCCCATTTTTTAGGAACGTGGACACTATATTATCAATGTAGTGTTCAAACTTGATCATGTGTCTGCTTACACATTGTTTCCTCAGAAGAAGCATGCATACATTTATTGATACATATGTATATATATATGCACACTGTATATATTGTTTAACATTGAAAGAAAGCTGCTCTTTTGGCCAGTTATTTCTGTATTGTATTCTCAGAGAAATCCAAGGCTGCCTTTCACTAGCATGCCATTGTAAGTGGAAGCCTAAAATAACCTCATCTTAGAAGAATCAGACCTGCCAAAAAAATTACTTTTTGTCTGATGCTTATGATTGAATGACTAGAACGGATAAATAAGACAGTAGATTGGAATGATTGGCACCCACCCAACTCAAATATGAACCAGATTCCCAAACTGACGCACTGAGTGACTGGAAAGCTGCTACTATGCTGCACTTTGCGGAACCTGTCACTTCCTCTGACCCTGGTTCCTCTCACGCTGTGGCTGACAGCATTTTGTTACCTCTCTTCCCTTCCACCTGTAGCAAGATCTGTGTATGTGCTTTGCTTGTATTTTCTCAGCGTATACACACTGAATATGTGTGCATGTGCATGTGTCTCTGCATGTGTGTGCATATGTGTGTGTGTGCATGTGTGTGTGTGCGTGTGTGTGTGTGTGTGTGTGTGTGTGTGTGTGTGTGTGTGTGTGTGTGTGTGTGTGTGTGTGTGTGTGTGTGTGTGTGTGTGTGTGTGTGTGTGTGTGTGTGTGTGTGTGTGTGTGTGTGTGTGTGTGTGTGTGTGTGTGTGTGTGCGTGCGTGTGTGTGTGTGTGAGTTAGGATTTAACCAGTGATAAAGGGATTATGATCTCAGACAGTGCCATTTAGAAATGAAGGAGGCTCTTCTGAGATGATGAGGGGGATGAGACGTGGGGGGGGGGCCCAGGACAGGAGTCAGCAGGGCGGCCTGCCCGTTGGTGCGAGGGCGGAGCAGGAAAGGTGTTACTTAACATTACTGGAGACTCATGACTTAACAAACTCCAGTTGAGTCTACATTTCTGTCGTTTTAGGTGGGATGGCTCAGAATTGAGTGAATTATTTATGAGCATTCTAGATTTTATTTTTTACCTGTATGAATAAAACAGATATCCTCTCCATGTTATGACCTGTAAACCTGTTAACCACACGGAGAGGAATACAGCGGCGGAGCTAGGGACTGAGAAACCAGAATCAGGCAGATCAAACCAGACATATGATTGGGGCTGCTGGGAGAAAACATGTGCGGTCGGCGTCAACTGTTTCCCATAGAAAAAGGGAACATTCAACCACACACACACACACACACACACACACACACACACACACACACACACACACACACACACACACACACACACACACACACACACACACACACACACACACACACACACACACACACTGCTCGTAGGAAAAAATCTGCAGATATTTATTTCTCTCTATGTGTGTGTGTGTATGTGTGTCTCTTTCTCTCTTTCGCTCTCTCTCTCTCTCTTTTAGTCAGTCTCCTTATTCGTCTAGTGATGCTCTCCCTTTCTCTGATCTGTCGTGGTCTGTCTTTTCTCTGCAGAGCGGAAGCGCCAGGCATTGGGCACCACCGAGTTGTTTATGTAACTCCTGTCTCCCCCGTCTGGTCTTGCATTTCTCGCTCATGTTGTGGCTTGGCTTGGCACACACAAACATTGGCAATGGCCGGGTACAGTCACACACACACACGCATACATATTCAAAATTAAAGTTGGAAAAACAGATGGAGAGGCAGAATGAATTGTATGAGACAATTCTCTTTTTACAATCACAGTTGCTATGTTATGACGCATTGTACCAATTGCACTTTCAGAATAATAGTCTGAAATGTAGTCAATACTGCATTATCTTACAGCATGCCCTCATATACTTATATCCTTTGGAATGCATGGCGAGTTACTGCTGGTATTGCAGCTAGTATGTCTACGGACACACCTCTGTGGGTACGGAGTACATGGCGAGATCAATGCCCGCTTGTACAGAGAAACATACATTGTCCATTGATCAGTGTTATTGATTAACCAGAGACATTCATTAGTGTTACGCCTTTTGTTCAGATGAATCTTCCAACCGACAGTAAGAGAACGACCTCGCCATCAACGGAAAGTCCTTGTGGTTTTAACATCGGTAGAATATAGATATGATGGGTCGTAAATGGGTTCAGTTAAAGCATGGTGGAAATGGTGGTCAAAAGTCCCCAGGATAGTGAACATATTGTGAAACGGTATATGAGCCCTACCCCTCTTTACTGGGACCCCTCTTTACAGTCATGGCCCCATGCGCATGTCCATGGTACAGAGCACATATTTCCTGTGCCAAGTTGACCCATCGGAAGATCCCAGAGTGATACTGACAAGTTACACAACTAAGAACCCACATGGCTTTGAATGGCCGCATTCACACCAATCACCCCTGATTAAAGTTAACCGACTTAGGGTAATTGTATTTGTGGTCTTGAGTATACCACACATGGTGGGCATGGAGCCGTAGTCTACATTACTTGGCAGAGTGCCGGGGACATTTAATTGTGATTTCAAATAGTCTCTTAAATAGATGTCCTCTAATAGAGAGATAAAGATCTTTCTTGTATTGTACAAATGTTAAGTGGTCTAACACTCCTTTGACGAGTTCAAACGTGCACACAGAAGAAATTCCCCATTAGATTTTTTTCTAACTGAGGAGCTCATTTATGTCCCAATTCTGACTCATCGCCTCATTGTGCAATAAGTTCCACCGAGCAAGTAGTCAAGGAACACCCAACAGCGATAGTGTTTCCCAATCCTCGCGTGTGACGTAAAGCGTCTCCTTCCCTCCTTAGGTCATGGCGTATGAGACAGAGAGAGATAAAATATGAAGCGTATGGTGTTATACGACTGGAAGGCTCCGGGGACGTGGGGGCTGATGTGACACGTCACACAAGGGGAGTGCAACAGAGAACCACTTATTTCTGAGAGACATCTGTTCCCAGCAGCATCTGGCTCTTGCTCTCTTCCTCTGTAAGGAGAAATAACTTATCTATCTTGTGTGCTGAGCCTCGAGGGGCCGAGAGATTGTAAAGGGACCCTAGTGGCCCTGATGATGTAAAAGGTGGTGAAACCCTCCTAAATCCTCGCTTGCATTCATTTTTTTACAACTTTGATGCATATAGTCCATGTATGGCATTATAGCCACAGTCCTAGTTTCAATTAGGTTTTCATGCATGTGTGTGCGTTTGTGTGTATGTACATTTGTGTGTGGGTACACTTGCACCTACATGAATCAAAAGCAGCCAAATACAAAGCCTCATGATCCAGTCATGACCTGGCCTCATCATGTGACCAAAGGAAGGCAGACCACTAGCGTCGATGCGATGCGCATGTGACTCCTCTCCCAGTGCATACTCCAAATCTACGTGGGCAACTCCCATCGCTGTGGGCAGGTTCTCATGCCCATCACAGTGTCCGTAGTCAGGTGACTAGGATGAGGGGGAAGAGAGAGGGGGATGGTAGAAATGAGGGAGAAGAGTGGGGTAGCTAGGGGGGGGGTTGGAAGGGAAGAGAGATAACAAAATGCTGTAAGCCACAGCGTGAGAGGAACCAGGGTCAGAGGAAGTGACAGGTTCCGGAAAGCGCAGCATAGTAACAGCTTTCCAGTCACTCAATGCGTCAGTTTGGGAATCTGGTTCATATTTGACTTGAGTGGGTGCAAATCATTCAAATCTACTTACTTATTTATTCATTCTAGTCATTCAGTCATAAGCCGTAGACAAAAAGTTTCCTCTAAGATTCCTCTAAGATGAGGTTATTTTAGGTATCCACTTACGGCATGCTAGTGAAAGGCAGCCTTGGATTTCTCTGAGAAGGATTCTGAATTGCTCCTTCAAGCCATTTTTAGATTAAACAGATAGCAACCAATACAGAAATAACTGGCCAAAAGAGCAATTTTCTATCAATGTTAAACAATATATACAGTGTGCATATATATACATAAATATATTTATGCATGCTTCTTTTGAGGAAACAATGTGTAAGCAGACACAAGTTCAAGTGTGGACACTACATTGATAATAGTGTGTGTGTAAGGGACATGGTCAGACAGGGTTGAATGGTTTCCTCAGAAGACCAGTCATGTAGATCAGCAAAACGTCTGCCGCCTTGAAATGATTCAGAGGTTTGGGGGTGTTCAGCAATCAGGTTTTTTTATTCACATCATTTCTGTTTTTGATATCTTCTTCAATCTCTCTCTTTCCTCCCCTGTGGTTGTGTATGTGAGTCTGTGCTTACGTATGAGTTTCCTGAGTGTGTTTGTGTATGTGTGTGTGTGTGCCTGTGCGTGTGTTTCATGTGTATGTGTTAGGGGTGTGAATCTTTGGCTTCAGACAATTCGATTCGATTAACGATTCAGTAGTTGGCGATTCGATTCAAGGACAATATTTTTTTTTTGGAACGATTCAATTCGATTCTGTAAACCACTATTCGATTCAGTAACTTTGAACCAAAAATCTATATCCATGAAATAAACATGCAAAATGTGACACCCCTTGTCAATTTTACCATTATTCTTTCAAAATGCTTCCACACTT
The DNA here is from genome assembly GCF_031168955.1 of Gadus macrocephalus. Lineage (NCBI taxonomy): Eukaryota > Metazoa > Chordata > Actinopteri > Gadiformes > Gadidae > Gadus > Gadus macrocephalus. The sequence continues at coordinate 16,266,140 of NC_082382.1, forward strand.
TGGATTTCAAGTCTGCTGGTGCATTAACAATCTCGCTGCCGCTCTCTGCCATGTTTGAAATGCACCAGTAGAGGGTGAGGGAGAAAAAAAACTCTCGTGGGACTTCCTTGCAAGCTGACTAGCTGATGACAGAGTTAAGGATTACCGAGCTGCACTTCACAAAATAAACGTGTAAACTAAGTCTTAAAACATTAATCATCGATTCATACGATTTAAAGCATTTATATCGATTATTGGTGAAGCCAAAGCGATTCATTCTATTTATTTATTTTTTGCAGATCGATTTAGTTGAATCGGTAGGACTGACAATCGATTCATCGATGCATCGCATGAATCGTTACACCCCTAGTATGTGTGTGTGTGTGTGTGTGTGTGTGTGTGTTTGTGTGTGTGTGTGTCTAAATCAGGGACACACAAATGCTAACCGCAAGAAAATTTTCAGTTTAGACTGCACCATAAGCCCCTTGCAGCAAGCAGGTTCTGTTTGGTGTGTGTGTGTGTGTGTGTGTGTGTGTGTGTGTGTGTGTGTGTGTGTGTGTGTGTGTGTGTGTGTGTGTGTGTGTGTGTGTGTGTGTGTGTGTGTGTGTGCGTGTTTACCTGTAACATTGAATCCATATTCTTTTTCTATGTTTGGCCATGGACTGTGGAAGGCACCAAGGTCCATGGGCCCATCCCATGGCTTTGAGTGGGGGTGTTCGATAAACCCGATATATCCGCAAGATCCCTCCGAAAGAGGGGGAGTAGAAATTGGAACCGAGTGAAAAGTGAATACATACGAGGCAGTGGTGGGGAGAGAGAGAGAGAGAGAGGGGGGGAGAGAGGGAGAGAGAGAGATAGAGGGGAGAGAGAGAGAGAGAGAGAGAGAGAGAGAGAGAGAGAGAGAGAGAGAGAGAGAGAGAGAGAGAGAGGGGGAGAGAGAGAGAGAGAGAGATGCTCTGTGAAAGAGGACGCAGGGGAGTGGACTTGGCAGGAGGACTGTGTTTACGGGAAGAGCTGTAGAGGACAAGGACAGTCAAGGTTCCCTGCCACGGATGACGGGTTACAGGGGTGTAATAGAGTCCTCATGTGTGTGTGTGTGTGTGTCTGTATTTATAGTGGGTAAGTGTCTTGATTCATCATGGTATTGGCGTCTATGCCCGCTTGCAGAACTGGGTGGTATGTCTGAGTGCATATTTTACAAGTCGTTTCATTGGTAGAACAAAAGGTTACACTTACTTTTACCGTCCCCTAGTTACTGTGACCCGGTTAATGCATGCTAAAATTAAATATATTATTGGGTGATTACCACTGGTAAATATTAAGTAATTACCGAGAAACTAAAGCTGAAATACTAAGAAAAACCTCCACTATTACCCAGCAACTCAACAAAGTAACATGTAATTGTTACCATTTTTGGTTGATAATAACTGATATTATTGCATACTTCCTAGGAATCAATTCTTAGAAACATCTCCTCTAGTACCCACCATTTCAAGTCGCTATTTAATTTATACAGGGATTTTGTTGGTAACAGCCCAAGTTTATCTATAAATGACTTAACAATAAATCTGTTTATGAAGGGTTATTTATTTCAACTTATAAACTATGGAATTGTTTATCTTATTTCTAAAGGACATCCATACTTACCTTGTTCCAAACCCCCATAGGAAAAAAAGTCCTCTAGGGTTCCTTCTTAAATACTGTGTACGTTCTTGCAGATCATTAACTCCTGCATTTTTTTCATTCACTTTAGATCATTAACTAAACATAACATTCCTCAGTAAACGTGACAATTCACTCAGTAAGTAAGCTGAAACTGAAATTGAAAAGGAAGCAGTGTTTATTTCTGGGGCATAACTAGGCTCTTACCATATGCCTTGAAACTATTCATTTCCTTTTCCATGCATTGAATACGACCTTCGACCACATGTGTTCTGCAACGAATCGAAGTTATACTGCTCTGATCTGAACAAGGAAGCCTTTTACAGTACAGTTGGTCTGTCTAACTATACCTTTAAAAAAGCTGTGTTATGCGTTAAAGTGCATAGGTCACAGAACTTCTAATGGCCCATAAGCCTTGATAAGCCCGGGGTAATGCGCAAGGAAATGGTTTTCAGGACAAAGTTTTGTCTCTGGGAAGGCCTGTGAGTCTATCTTTGCCTGTGGTCTGATATCTTTGAGTCAAGGTAATGAATATTGTCCTCTGTGTGGAGAAACTGGAGAACTGCTAGTTTGACACAGTCTTCCAGGACCATTAGAACGAGCCACAATGGTTCACTTTCTGGCACTTTGGAACCGACCATGAAAGGTAGCAGATGCAACAAAGACCAGTTCTCCTGAGTTGGATGGGACAGCATGTGGGCGGTCAGTTCTGTCCGTCCACTTGTAAGGGACCTCTGTGATCAGCTTGTTCAGTTCAAAAAGAGTAACATAACCCTTTCTTATCATAACATTAAGGCATTAAGCCTTAAGGCATGTCTGGTGTGTCTGTGATAACATGGCAATACCTTCATTTATTTGTCAATGCACACTTCCTTTTCCCACGTAGCAGTGTTTAAGAGTTGAACTTCCAAAAAACATTTGTAACATGCCGAACATGTTCCTGTTTTGTTCTTGTTGCATAACCTCAGCTTCTCAGTTCTCACCTTTTTTTCATTGAACTCAGAGAGCTGTCCTAAAGTAAATCTGCAGACATGAGTTCAAGAAAGAATGTCTATGAAGCCAACAATTGAAGGGGCTCTCAAGTTGTCACCTCCTCAACTGATACTGTACCATTGATGTTTGTTCCAAATAAATGGATGAAAGGCCCTTCCTCTTGTAGTTGAATAGAGTTGAAAAGCAGTCCAAAATAATGTATGAGCATGTATGTATTACTGCCACCCACTCCAATTGAAATGCAGAGCTTGCGTTAAGTAGGACAAGTGACGTGATGGACCGACAACTTGATCCGTGATTTACAATATAAAAACTTATTTGAATTTCGGCTACAATAAAACTCTAAAAATATTTTAAGAATATATATATGTATTACAGTGGTTCAGTTCAACTGAAGACATGCAGACTCTTACAATATGCCTCGTAATAATATTTTCCCTTATCCAAATAATGAAGGATATTTTCCACAATATTACAAGGTAAAACTGGACAATTCACTCATTAAATGTTGCAGAACATATATGGTATTGATGTAATGTTTCAACTTAAATAAAAACATTTGTATAGTTAGGAACATTTTATAAAACCTTTAGAAATGGATGGAGCCATGACCAATTACTATGGAGGTACTTTAATAGAAAGTACTCTCTTCATTGATATTACTTAATTAAACTTGGGCTGTAGCTAACATAAACCTGGGATAACTACAATTGTCACTTGAATTGATTGCCTACATTCCTTGGAAGTATGCAATTATACATGATTTATTAGTAACCTAAAACGTTCACAATACACAAACTTAATTTAGTTGATGTGTAGCAGTGGAGCATTTTGTTAGTATTTCAGCAGTAGTTTCTCTGTATTTACCTCTTATTTGGCAGTGGTATATTATAAATAACCATATATTTCCCAGGTTTATACTTAGTAATTAGGGGATTGTAAAAGGAGTGGCTACTGAAAGACGCGCGTCTGTGTCTGTGTGCAAAGCCAAGTGCCCAAGCCCATGTGACCGTTGCTACGTGTTTGATCCTAGGCTGTTACCCACCTCAACTGCACATCCTGTCTACTCTGCATCTCTAGATGTCTGCAAGCGTTTTAACTATCGTAACCTGAGTTCCACAGGCACACACACACACACACATAGATATACATATAGATACTACGCATTTTTTTTCAGATTCCTTATTTATATCGACCAGTATTAGGCACTGTTCACAGGCTAGCCTGCTTCAGTCAGAATGCTGCTTATGTTATCACAGGAGTCTTGTGGTTTGAGTGAGTCTCTACGACCTGCTGAACACGTTGTTCAATGAGTGAAGTAGTGAATCATACACAAAAATCACTGACAGACTACCGGCATGTCACCATATTGCCTCACAACAAGTCCCTGGGTAGTCGATGAAAATAGCTACCTCGCGTCTGCCACCTCCCTTATTTATGCACCGAAAAATCACTCTCCCCTCTTCTTCCCCTTTTGCTTGTGAAATATCCAGTGTCTGGTGTGTATGTGTATGAGAAATAGAACACAATCTGGCTTTATTGCCAGTGTAACCCAGGCCCTAGCAATCAGTTCCTAGTGTGGATGTCGACGGTCTCAAGTGTACAGCAAGAGAGACGATGAACAAGGTTCAGGCCAACCACTTTCCCTATTCAATTTCTGCTGCTGGTTGAGCTGGCTAACTAGCTTCTTAGTGGTGTCCGTGCCTAGCCTCCCAGACTCTCGTACTTCATTTAATTTGCACAGGGAGTCTGGAGCAACTCAATTGACAAACGTTAACTCACTTGAATGCAGGTGTCTGTTGAAGTTTACAACTATTGGATCTGGCCAGTGCCACTCTGGATCTGCCATAACCAATCGCTAACATTTGGCCGGGAATCACGTTGCGCGCAGGCTGTTAACAAAACCAAACACAGTGTGCGTGAAGATGTCCGTCCACGAGAGCTGACTTTAACTTCATTGTTCTCAGCCACTACCTCTGTTTGCCGATTTGACGCAGAAAATTTGAACGTAGAAAACCCACTAACATACCGCAGACCCAGACGTAGTACTGAAGGGAAATTCTAATTGAGAATAAATAGGCGGGTGGAGCCAGGCTAGTCCGTGCCCTGATCTCCACTTAATTCACTTTGACTTCGTTTGGACACGAGGCCTAGATTGTCGTGGTGGATTTTGGACGCGTCAGCGTTCAGCGCTGTGGACGGTGGTTGTAATGAAAGTGTTTCGAAGGGGTGGTTTTCTCAGAAATTATAGACAATACAAAAAGTCTCAGCCTCAGCTCAAATGGAGTCTAAGGTTAGGGTTACTGTAGAGTAGGGTATAATAGTAATGCTCTGAAGGGTTATACCTTCATTTGTGGCCAATGAGGCTTTCTTTGTATATTGGTGTGGATTAGATGACTCACGTCCATGTGGTTGATGTAGTGGAGCTGGGACGGGGCTGCTGGCCGCCCTTGTTTTCAGTCCAAAAGCCTCTTGGCTCTTTTCCTATCAGATGGCGCAGGCGCTACACATGGGCCACAACCCGGCGGGGATTTGTAACACATAGATGTAAATTATGCGTATTTTAGTAAATGAAACCAATCCTGGTTGAATAAAACTCTGGATTGCTTCATGAACCACATGAAGAATACAGAAGAAAAAAAAACTATTTTTTTCCTCCAATTCTCGGAATTTTAAATTCCGAGAATTGAATCAACGAAGTGAGTCTTTGGACCACATGGGATCTGTTTACTCCATATGATTGCTTCCGCATGGTCCTCATGCTGTGGGTTGTAAACCAACAACTTATTTTACTTCATTGCTGGCTCCAGGCCTTTCAGAAACCGAGAGCCTACATTCTAAATAGACATTGTTGGTCTTTGACCCATTTTTCTTTTGACAGCAATACCTTTGTGAACCAGGTGATAGAGGCAGACAGATAATAATAATAATAATAATAATGATACATAGGTTTTATATAGCGCTTTTCTCGGTACCCAAAGACACTTTACAAAAACACAAAACAAAAAAGCTACAAATGGACAGTACAGTACATACATGCATACTTACAAATACTCCAAAACAACAATACAGAGAAAGATAGGACAATGAGAAAGAGAGAGGGTGAAAAAAGATTCAGGTGGTTATGAAGCAGGCAGGCATACAAGCAATATAGCAGGGAATAAGCATCACATTTTAAGAATTGTTATGTTTACGATTGGGTGCCCCTACTGTTTCCATGTGCAATTCACTTTTACACCAATGTTGTAAAACTGTCATGGACAGCTAATCACATGCATCTCTTGATAAGCTCAAGGATTTGCGACTGCCCATTTCTTCCTAAGCCCCTTCATCTACCCCATGATGTCCGTACTGGTGTTCTTTTTGAGATATTTTTTTCCAGTATACACATATCGAAAATCGTTTTCATCTTTTTAATAGATGTATTCACACCGGAGCTCCACTGGCAGCACACCTTTTACAAGTGGGATATACTTCTAAGCAGCGTATCCGTTTGAAGGGCATATAAATTAGGCTATCGTTTTGGCCAGGGTTCTTAATTTGCCGATGGCTATACAGAGTAGACAGTGTCTTCGAAAGGTATGCAACCCTACACAGACTTTCACCTGAGCAGCCTTTAGTTCCTCCTTCCTTTCTTTTGATGTTAGGATGTTCCTGGCGGCCGGCGGGGGGGGCATTATTGTAAATTTGTAAAACAATATTCAACCGAAATTTTAAAGATAAAGATACTTAATATCAACATATTATCTAATGTATTTATAAGAGGCTGGACCAGTACTCATCTACTCAAATACACTTTCACAGCCCAAGTCCATACTGAGAATAATGAGCCAGCCTATAATGAGCTGCCCCAATATTTTATGTCTGGCTGATTTCACATTTCATGAACAAAGTAAAATAAAATACTTTTATTTCAGTATAAATGCTTTACGTGTGAATTAACCATATCAATAACTTTGTTATAATAAGTTATCACTACTTCTCTCCAGGTTTTAGTTTCACACTGATGAAGGCGCTTTCGTATCCATATATCTCTGTCCCTTCCTCACTTTCTTTCTCTCTCGCTTGTTCGATAGATTACAATCCTCTGGGTAAGCAGCTTTTGTAGAGATGCCTTTTTTATTTTAAATGTAGCGATGAAACCCCTTGCTCATGAAGTAGCAAAGACAGGAAATCAATGGAGACCGCAACCAGCTGGAAAGCAGAACCCAACCACGGAATAGACCTCATGCCTTCTTTTCTTCAATGCTTATCTTGCTTTAACATGGATGACCCCCCTTTGTTCTCTACGAGAGAGAGAGCGAGAGAGAGCGAGGGAGAGAGGGAGAGAGAGTGAGGAGGAATCAGCCATCATACCATCATCTCTATGATGGCACGCACTTTGGCTTGTAGCTCTAACTGCACACATGCACGAACACAGTTTGAATGAGATAAGAGGCTTTTTTGCTGTGTTATATGAAAATATGAAAGGTAAATTACACTTTTTAGACAACTTGGAAATCATCTCGTGACCCCTCAAAATCGTGACCCCAAAAACATCTTTCAGCCCCCGATTTGAGGGTGACAGAATAGGATGAACACACTATTTACATGCTATTATAAGGAATGCAAGAAGCACGTTAGTGGGCATGAGCAAAAAATAAAAGGATTAACGTTCCCTCCTCTGTGTGTGCTTGTTTTCCACAGTCAACGAGTATGTTTTCATGGTCCAGGCACGGGGAATACAGATCAGGGAAAACGTAAAGAACATCGGAGCCCAGGTTCTGGAGCAGGTCGTGAGAGGAGCGCACAGCAACAACGGCACTGGTGAGGACACACACACACACACACACACACACACACACACACACACACACACACACACACACACACACACACACACACACACACACACACACACACACACACACACACACACACACACACATTCAACTACAAACATACACAGAATTATCCATGCCAACACAAGCGCACATCCGCACTCACACACACACCACGCATACTCACACACACACACACACACACACACACACACACACACACACACACACACACACACACACACACACACACACACACACACACACACACACACACACACACACACACACACACCAACTAACATAACAGACCTAAAGCCCTCACAAGTAGGAGTCTAAAGGGGTCGAGGGGTGTTTAGGAGTGCAGTGGGTGATACATGAGCAGAATAGTATTGCAGCAAACTCTTGGAAGCCTTCTAAAGTATGCACCACGCACATCCAGTCACAATGAGCAAAAAACAGCCAGCCGAAAGAGAGAGCTATAGGATGGGTTGAGTTACAAAGTTTTCAGGCACACATGAATCTTCTATTTAATGCATGTGGAGATGGGATGGCTGAGTTGTTGAGCCTTACTCTGGGAACAGATGGCCGGTATGTAAGCTAAACTACATTGCAGTTGCGCTGCCGTAAAACACGGTGCTTTTAAATATTGATGTGAGCGTGTGTGTGTGTGTGTCTGTGTGTGGGATCCTCAGACTATGCCTATGACTTCAACTCGAGCGAGAGTGAGGCCCCGCCCACCACATATCTGCCAGAAGACTTCAACTACCTGCCGTCCCAGGTGTGCCCGGAGAGGCTGCCCACCATGAGTAAGACTACACTCTCCTAACTTCACGAATCAGGGGTTCAATCGAGGTGAACAGGGCGGTTTGTTTATTTTTGCTTCATGTCGGGAAAACGAGGCGTAACTCCGCCCCCTTCAGTGTTTGGTTTCTGTTCCTGGCTCTGTGCCGTCTCCCCACCAGAAGATCTACTGACACATAGTAGGACTGCTGGAGCCCATCATTACTTCCGAAATGACTTTGCCGACTTCAGCAGATGCTTTCCTCCAAATCAACCATGGAGTGGGGCTGACAACAAACAAAGTACACTCTCCAGAAATTGCCCTAATGACCAAAAATAAGAGAGCACAACAAAAAAAAAACGACCTCACACACAGTGCAGATGTACTTTGGGAGTAGAAAAGTCGGCCATGCTGCAATGGTTTTAGTTTAATCTTTGAAGGGGTATTTCACAGATTCAACAGAATCCATCTTGTCCTTCTGATCTCATATTATCAATTATCTTTTTTTAATGGCTTTTAATGCAAGCAAAGGATTTAAAGACCCATTCAAAAACAGTGAACCCTTGTTATTCCCACTAGTCCTCCTCTGTACTGCTCACTTTGCCCAGGCCTTTCCTTATCGTTTGCTTTTCCTTATCACTATTTGTTTATTACCTTCTCCCATGTCTCTGTTCAAATATCTATTCTAAACCATTAAAAACATGTTTTATCCTTTCCCAACTTTCTCACCCCTTCCTACCTTCCCCTCTCTATGTCTCTCCCACTCTCTCTTAATCTCTCTCTCTCTCTCTCTCCCCCCCCCCTCTCAGAGGGCAGGTTGGAGGTGAACATGACTGAGATACTTCTGGATGAGGTGGAACACTCCTTGTTGAGAGCAGATCCTAGTCTAGCCCCAGGCGGCTACTGGACGCCTACAGACTGTCAACCTCGCTGGAAGGTACTAAAAGTGTCTGTGTTATGTGTGTGTGTGTGTGTGTGTGTGTGTGTGTGTGTGTGTGTGTGTGTGTGTGTGTGTGTGTGTGTGTGTGTGTGTGTGTGTGTGTGTGTGTGTGTGTGCTTACGTACGTGGGCAGGATGTGTTAACTGCAAAAAAAAGTGCAGAACTTGAAATCTCTACACAAAAATTATAAAGAAATCCCCTCTCAACTTGTATAGAGATTTTGGCGGCTGTGTTTACTGAATGAACCACATCTATAAAAAAAGAAACCTGCACAGATCTGCAGATCACTTTGCATAGACCTTAGAAGTCCATTGCGGTCTATGTACATGCTGAGGAATGCTTAGTTGCCCATGCATGTTGTATGATGTATTTCAACGTATCCCAAATCATCCCAAATTCCCAAGAACTCAATTCTTGCCTGTGGTTGTTCTGGGGGAGGGGTTGCAAGATGGGTGCAATATGATTGGGTAATCACGTCATTCACATTGCAAGGTTTCATGTTCCATGTTTGACAGAAGCACCTTATGAAAAACGTTCTTTTAAAAAAGCTTTGATTGCTCGGCAAACTAAAGGCGCTGATGTAGGCTGAACCGGAGCAAATAGAGGAACAAACCCATGTTTGGAATCCTGCCCGCCATTTCCTCTAGACAGGAAACGAAAAGAAAGAAAGGGACATAATGAGATGCACCCAACGCAAAAGCACCACCAGGCATGTTGTGCCTCACCACTGTGCTGTTAGTCAGCGCAGTGTTAATAGTATTCATAGTAGCCAGGAGCCGGGGGCTAGGTAGGCCTACGAGGGCCATTAGGCTCTACACTGGAAGCAGGACGTCAGCACACATCCAGCCAGGAAGTCAACACCCGTTTAGTCCTTGTTGTGGTTGGTCAGTAGCAGCGGTGTGTGTGTGTGTGTGTGTGTGTGTGTGTGTGTGTGCGTGTGTGCGTGTGTGTGTACGTGTGTGTGTGTGTGTGTACGTGTGTGTGTGTCTGTGTGTATGTGTATGTGTGTGTGGGGGGGGGGGGGTTGTATGTGTGTCTGTGTGTGCGTGTGTTGTTTGTGTGGTATGTGTGGGTTTGGGAGTAAGAGTATGAGTACAAAGAGAATGTGGCACAGAGGGGTCTGAAAGAAAATGGGGAAGAGCGGGGCGAAGAGACCAAAAGAGAGAGAGGGGGCGAAAGACAGAAATAGCGAGAGAGGGTGGGTCATACAAAGCAGTTATCTATAATTGAACGACTACAATGAAAAAACACATGCAAAGTTGTTGGCAGGTGATCAAAGAAACCAGCCGAAGGCACTATCTTTGTGTTTATGTTCATTGCCTAAACAGCATTGCCTGCCAGTCCACAGTCCACTGCACGAGCATTTTCCAACCTCGCTCTCGTCTGGCCCTCATTCCCAATCCTTTATGATGTTTATCAGCGTTGCCCTGCCTGCTATCTCTCTCTCTCGCACTTGTTTACTCAGTTGGACAGAATGGGATCTGACAATGCACCTTTATCTCCCATGGTTTGAAATGTCCCTTTGTGTATGTCCATTTCTCCCTCTCCCTTTCTTTTTTTCCCACTTTTTGTTTAGCTTGAATACATACTTAAATACAAACCAAAATAACTAATAATAATAATTTGGTTTTCCAAGGTGACATTAAACCGCTCTGATTGGTCAATACTTGGTACCTCCGATAATGAAAGGGAGATAGAGCCATTAGTGTGTTTCTGTGTGTGCTTGCCTCTGTGAGCATGCTGGTGCGTGGTGTGCCATACAGTGGCAGCATAGCCTTTTAACACATGGCACTAATCCGATTGCTCTCTACCGCCTGGGATCCACCAATTAAACGATGTGCTGCGGTGTGTTCTCCTGCTAGGTGGCCATCCTCATCCCCTTCCGGAACCGACACGAACACTTGCCCATCCTCCTCAGGCACCTGGTGCCGGTGCTGCAGAGACAGAGGCTTCAGTTCGCCTTCTATGTCATAGAGCAGGTACGTTCACACACACATACAGAAACAGATACACACACACAGACACACACACACACACACACACACACACACACACACACGCACGCACGCACGCACGCACGCACGCACAAGCTTTAATCCCAAGCAAACACACCACACTAAGCACATCACGTCATCTCGCAAGTACACTAGGAGGGAACAATAGATGGTGCATGTGCACAGCTCAGAGGTTAAAGGTGTAGCTGTACAACCCTGTAATGTTGAAGCTCCTATATTTTCTGTCGACAAATTGGCATTTCTTTTCCAATGTTTCACCAAATCCATACACAACCAGTATCCAAATCCTCAACCACTGCTGTTTTCCCTCCCTTTTTTCTTGTCCTGCCCCCAGACGGGAACGGAGCCGTTCAACCGAGCCATGTTGTTCAACGTGGGCTTCAAAGAGGCCATGAAGGACCTGGACTGGAACTGTCTGGTGTTCCATGACGTGGACCACCTCATGGAGAACGACAGGAACTACTATGGCTGCAACGACATGCCACGCCACTTTGCCGTCAAACTCAACAAATACTCCTACATGTGGGTCCCACGGCCGAGACCGTAGTGGAGAACTGTTAGGCGGGTCAGCACATGATGAGACACAGAATAGCAGTTTAACACTTTGTTGCACAGAAAACATATCTTTAGCTTAAGAGATAAGAAAAAAAGCCTTCTGCATTTAAATTCCGCTGGTTTCTGAATGACAAAGAAAGCTGTTATCTGATTGGATGTTTAACCAGGGATCAGTGTCGACTGGGTCAAGGTTTAAATTGTTTTAACTTTCAGCTCAGCGACAAGGTTGAGAATCCAAAAGGGGCTTCAACTTGGTGTCGCTGACGATGAATTCTCATCTTGTGTTGACCAGTTTATAATCTCACACCCTGAGAATATAGAGTTAATTAAATGCTCATTATGGTTTCTGATGTGTTTTCCTCCAGGCTTCCCTATAATGAGTTCTTCGGGGGCGTCAGCGGCCTCACTGTGGAGCAGTACAAGAAGATCAATGGATTTCCCAATGCATTCTGGGGCTGGGGAGGAGAGGATGATGACCTCTGGAACAGGTGAGGGCAAATAAACACACACACACACACACACACTCACACACGTTCCACACACTCATCCTCGGACACACACACACACACACACACACACACACACAGACACGTTGCACACACTCATTCATGCACACACTCACTCACACATTTATGCTAGCACACACACACACACGCAAACACACGCACGCAAACACACAAACACAAAACACACATGGCCTCTGTGATATAGCTGTCATTGTCCTTTGCTGGGTTTGCTCAGAACGATGAGTCATCTCTTCTGTGTTTGCCTTACACTACCATGTCCTACAGTACAGTCGCCCCCAGGTAGCTTTTCATGCGCTGCCCCTCCTCTCCATTATCTCTGATCTAAGTGAGTGGGTTCCATGCCTCTTTCCAGAGATAAAAGCCTCATTGTGTATTCCCTCACAAGAATTTGCCCAACGCCTATTGATTCGGTCTGTCAATTGAATTTGTCTCTTCACCACGCATGTACAGTATGTCCCGAACATTGGGCAACAACACCGTTTTTGTCGCAGAGGTTGGCTATTGGGAAGGCCAGCGTTCGGGTCTCTTTTCTAATGGTACTTTGATTTGCAGGGTGCAGCTCGCCAACTACACAGTGAGTCGCCCATCAGGAGAGCTTGGCCGCTACATGTCCATTCCTCATCACCATCATGGGGAAGCTCAGTTTCTGGGCAGGTCAGTGTTTACACACCATACAATACCCATGCATTTCAAGAACAACGCACACACACAAACACCCACACACATACACACACAAACACAGACGTGAACGCACGCACACACACAGACACACGTGAACACACACACACACACACAAACACACACACCCACACACACATACAAACACCCACATACACACACAGACGTGAACGCACACACACTTGAAAGCACACACACAGACGTGAACGCACGCACACACACAGACACACGTGAACACACACACAAACACACAGACAAAAACACACACACACACATGCAAACACCCACATACACACACAGACGTGAACGCACACACACGTGAAAGCACACACACAGACGTGAACGCATACACACACACGTGTGAACACACACACAAACACACACACACACACAGACGTGAACGCATACACACACGCGTGTGAACACACACACACAAACACACACACATACAAACACCCACACACATACACAGACGTGAACACAAACACACGTGAAAGCACACACACAGACGTGAACGCACACACATAAAAACACACACACACACACACACACAGACGTGAACACAAACACACACACGCACACACATACAAACACCCACATACACACACAGACGTGAAAGCACACACACAGACGTGAACGCATACACACACACGTGTGAACACACACACAAACACACTCACACACACAGACGTGAACGCATACACACACGCGTGTGAACACACACACAAACACACACACACACACACATACATACAAACACCCACACACATACACAGACGTGAACACAAACACACGTGAAAGCACACACACAGACGTGAACGCACACACATAAAAACACACACACACACACACACACACACACACACACACACACACACACACACACACACACACACACACACACACAGACGTGGACGAACACACGCGTGTCAGGATTTGGTTGAATCGTGAGAGTTGATCATTGGAATGTGGCTTAAGCAAATGTGATGTAAGCCAGTCACATGGGAAGGGAGAGTAGTGACTTAGAGGGAATTTCATTCCTGGTAAAGACTTTTCATGTGACTTATATTGGGGCTGTAATTCAATAGCGTTCTTGTTGCTTGTGATTGTCACTCCTTCTGTACACAAACACGCCATTCTCTTCCAAAGTACTAACTAAAAAAGATTCTGAATTATCGCATCACATAAACTGCATATGGATAATGTCAAGTTCACACCATTGGAAACACATCCTGTTCCTCTTGTTAAATCGTGTACTCCTAAAGACCACTCCTATCCACTAACGTGATGCTACTAGCATAGCCACTGGCTCATGTCATCGTGTCTCATATCCTTTCTACGTTCTGCCCGGAAGGTACACTCTGTTACGCCACTCCAAGGAACGGCAGGGGCTGGACGGCCTCAGCAACCTCAACTACTCCCCCCTAGTGTCCAGGAGGCACCTCTACACCAACATATCAGTCAGCCTCACCAGGAACCTGGCCCCCATCGCCGACTACTGAGCCACCAGCCGCCAGATCACAGAACCCATGCGATAGCCACCGTCCGCTGGGATTTCAAACCTATGTTCCCAGACGCAGCCCTGCTTAAGAACCTTCTTTTTTTTTTTTCAATTCAATATTTTTCTGTTTGTTTTTTTGTTTTCGGCCTTTGTGTGTTTTCGTCCGGGGGGGTTACGCAGTGTCACACGGGGAGAGTAAAGAAGGGTCAATGCGGCACTTTGTGCCACATTCCATCACTCCTCTCATCCGTGGACCTGGTCTCCACCATGCCTTTCGCACCATTTTGGCCTTCAACCTTCCCCCTCATACCCTGATTGGTTAAATTAGCGCTTAATCCGGGAATCAGGAGCTGGCTGCTTCACTTATCTGGTCCGCACACTAAGACTCAACTGTGTGGATGTGGTTTCTGAGGCTTTCAATTGAGTTTATCTTATATATATGTATATATATGTATATATATATATATATATATATATATATATATATATATATATATATATATATATGTATAATCATGTGGCATTTACACCCGTAAGTCATTCACATGCAAACCAACAGTGGATTCTTGCAGCTGGTTCTGCAAAATGTATGCCAAAACTTTTAAGTGAAGTGGGACATATATAAAGACAGAGATATATAAAAGTGATTTAATGAAAGTGAGAGTTTTTACAGTTCCTAAAAGTTCCTTAGTTAGGAAGTTCACTGTATAATAATAGTGTACAGACACATAACGAATATCAACCGCTTTTTTGGAGGAACTCCAGATCACATCACCATTTTCAGAAAAGGCCTCAACGTTTGTCAAAAAATGGCGCATCTGTTGTTTTTTTGGCTGCTTGGGGAATGGCTTTTTATATGTGTGAGTGCAAAAGATTCATTGATTAGCAATAAGCTGCCAGAGCTCACAGCAGAACTTAGAAACTGACTCAATATAAAGATGCTTTAGCGCGGCTGCTGACACACGGAGAACACGAATAGTGCGGAGAGCCTGCTCTGTATGCAAACCTCCCCGACGGACACACCTCCGCCTACACAAACAATCCACCCGGTCAACACCGGGTGGCCCGGTGGGGCCCTGGGCCTCTGTGTGTTTAAGTTATTGAAAGTTATGCAAATAGCCACGTGGAGAGATCCTGTTCGCCGGATCTGTAGATGGACGTCGGCCGCGAAGGTCAGCCTTTGAAGGACGAAAATAAGTTGTTTTTTTAATGTCGTTGTTAACGCCACACGCACACACACACTTGCGCACACACACACACACACACACACACACACACACACACACACACACACACACACACACACACACACACACACACACACACACACACACACACACACACAGAGAGTTGAAGAGAATCAGACGTAGAAGCGCGCACGCTGGCTTCCACTCTCATTTATGTTTACAGTGTGATTTCATTTTCTTGTCCTGATTGGTGGAACACCCCCCCTCCCCACCCTGGTATCGTATGCTGTATGAGTGTCTCACGTTTTGATCGGAGGCTGCCTTTATGTTTATATGACACTGTATGTACACGTCCCCCTTAAGGTCCCAAAGCGAGGCACTGTTGATGTCGTTGGAGACGAGTCTGCCGTAATCGATGACTAGTGAAGACTGTAGGAGGTCATTCAGAGGTAAAGGCAGTGTGCTTTGGCCCTACAACAAGTATGACGATTTAGAGAGCACCACAAAGAGACAAAAGCACCCCGTTGTTCTCCCCAGTGTGTGTTTGAATATGAGTGTGTGCATACGTTTGTGTGTGTGTTCTGGACAGTGTTGATGGATACTTAAGGTTCTTCCCTTCTCTTGACATTGTCTATTTTATAATTACACAGCTACTTCATTTCACATAAATCGCCTTTTTTGGAATACTGTGGGTTGTAGATTAACTGATGTGTTACCCTGGTAATATATAAAAAAAATCAATTTGAGGCTGGACCTCAAAGTATTTATTTGATCTTGTACGGATTGTGTTCTGTGATTGTTATGATTTTTTTTGAGTTGAGTCGGTAGACGATACAGATGCACTGAAGCGGATTGTGTTTATTTGATTGGGATTTGTGAGGTTCCCGTTTGAGTGATACATGTGCTGTTCCATGTTGTTCAATTCAACATATGAATGAAATGGGATTGACAATGGTCTTGAGATGATTGGAGTTGGAAGTTGTGGTTAAAGGGGTCTCATTTAAATTGGAATGGGATCCCCAATGCTGATGCATTGTGTATTATTCTGCTGAACAGTCAATCGCCGGAGGAAACCATTTAGTTTGAAAGCCACAGGAAGAGAGTTATCAGGAAGTGCCGGTCGTCACCTGCCTCCACTAAGCACCTTCAATATTGTAACCACCAGATGGAAAATAAACCACTAGCCGACATAAAGAATGTGTGTGTGTGTGTGTGTGTGTGTGTGTGTGTGTGTGTGTGTGTGTGTGTGTGTGTGTGTGTGTGTGTGTGTGTGTGTGTGTGCGCGTGTGCGTGTGCGTGTGTGGTGGTTCTGGATGTATGGTTGCCTGCAGTGGGTGCTCAGTCCTGCCTGGAGCATATCAGTCTCAATGATTTTCATCAGTCAGGAGCATTTGTTTGCCTCCCAGAGAAGCATGCTGAGGGTGCTTAGTGAGAGACATGAACCACGGCAGCCGGGTGGTTTTCCTATCCACGTGTGTTTGAGTGAGATGGTGGATCCCGTTGACCTACAGTCCTAACCAGACAAATTCCAGCATTTTTTTTTTTCTGTTTCCGCACTGATTTTCATTTTTGATTTTTGATGTTAGATCGCTGACCTGTCAGAAAAAGAAACCCTAAAAACACACAGGTCCTGATTTAGAAATAACATTTTTTTTTGAAGTGGACGTATATTATGCATTATTTCATATTTTTTACCATTCAATGAACATGTGAGGATAATTGAATATGAGAGACGGACTATCGTATGTGTGATGACACCCCTCTGACTGGCCTATTTATATTTTACAGCGTATGGACTATAATTGTTTCCGGTGTTCAAACACTGCAAGTGAAACACAGAGCCTGTGTCAACTGCATCTACAGACAGGGAAAAGCAGTCAACCATTGCCATTGCTGTGATCCAACCTGTCAAATGGCCTTTAGTTTGTGTTTTTGTTGTTTTGTTTTTTGGAGTCATGAAAAAGAGTTTAAAAGGTGCACGGTTGTGTGAAGCGCCAAATTCCAGGCTCAGGCAATGCCTGCTCTTACAGAGACGTGCTCAATAGCCACATACTCTCACGCCCTGTCCTGCTCCATCCTGCGCCTGTCTGAATGACGGTTACCCGCGAGTAACCTGACGAGACAGGCAGCCTTAATGCTTTGTTAATTTATTTCAGTGTTTTTAACTCTAGTTTTTTATTTTTTTATAAGCAAAAAATCTATTTAAACTGAAAAAAATGTTATTCATATTGAGACAATGACCGTTGTAAATAGTGTTGTGTGTGTAGCGAATTACAAGTTCTAGAGGAATTAAAAATCACCACAGATGCTAGCTTAACGAACAAGGCTTTGGAGTGGTTTGGCCGGCTGTATATCTGGTGCCATTCAAGTGCTAGTGAAGCTTGCATCGCTACATCAACGCTTTTATATCATGGCTTAGCCAGCATAGCCTTTTTAATGAGCGTACTACTTCACGAGTCTGAACATTCTGGAAGCCTTCCTCCTTCCTCCAACCCTTACTTAAAAAATGCTGTAACCGTGGAGGGCTTATGAGTGGGATGTGAGTTATCGATCGACAGATGAGATAGCCTAGTTCATGCTTATTAAGATAATGACAGCTGTCCTTTGATAAGGACAGCTGTTGGGTCAAAGGTAAGGCACTGTAGGATGTTAACAATTCTATGTCAGCCAAAATCACCATATGCTTACGAAGCTTAGAATGCAACACTGGCACACTAACTAGCAACACAACCCACTCCAAAATCTACACCAACAAATAGATTTCAATTTTTTGGTTTTTCATTAAAGCTTACAAAAGAAAAATGTAGAAGCTGAAGTTGAAATATATCTTCTCTGATTGTAAGGAGCCACCTTCTCCTTGAATTGAAGCCATTCTAAGCCACTTGTTAAAAAAAAACTTGATGTCAGCCTTATGTGTATCTGTGTATTGACATATTATCTTTTGATTATTGAAATTTGTATGATGGAGATTTTCTTTTATAACATCATTGTTATTGTCAAAGTACACCAATAAAACAAAACTTGAAATTATATTTTTCTATCTGCTTCTGTTGTGCTTATGTCATTCCATTGGCTACATGCCATTCATACATTTAAATAAAACAAAATATGAAACATTTAAATGAAATATTAGCTTTAGAATTTATATTACCGGCAAACCCATTTGATTATCTTAAAATGATGGTAATGATAAGATATGATCATATTTATTTGTAGTGTTCCTGTATTGAACTCAAATCATGGCAAAAGGGATAGTGAAGTTTGGAATACAGTCCAAACATATGGAGCAAACATAGGCTACCCAAGGGTCTGGGTCAAAATAGTTGACTCCGTTTAAACTGAAAACTTAAAGGCCTTGTTGCAGGGTTTGTTTTCCAACGAATTTGTGCAATTTGCTTGTTGGTATTTAAGATTTAAACTGTTATTTATTGTATTTAATGTTGTTAGGTGTCACAAAACGGAGTGTTATAAGAAAAAATAGGTACTATTTTACCAGTTTGCTATTGATTCTCATTTCCCCCAGAATGCATTGCATGACGTCACGTTGGGGAGACACGGACCAAAGCCGCATTGAGACCCTTGGGAGTAGAGACTAGTAAGAGAGTGTTCAGCAGATTATACAGATACATAGATAAATACATAGATATTATGCAAGGGATAATGTATAGAACGCCGGTCATTATCGAGAAAATAAGCCCCTACAGGGCGAACAGGACACCGACGCGCAGCGGAGGTGTCTTGCTTCGCCATGAAGGCGCTTATTTTACGATAATGACCGGCAAAGTTCTATACATTATCCCGCTTATTACACGGCTACTTGCCAAAACGAAACATTTTATTTACAATTTATTTGTTACCAGCATTCATAGTGTTGATCAGCAGAGAAATAGTCCGCCCAAGACGTTGACGTCGTCGCTTACCAACCGACATCGCTTGGGTTGATACATATCCCGCTTATTACATTGACTAGTTACCGGACTACGTGCAGAGTGTTACCAAAGGCAAAAAGTAATTTTGTTTACCTTGACAGCAGTCATTATTCATCCGTTGCCAATGAATTATCCAAAAATAATTGACCGCCGGAAGTTGTGAAGTGCCCATGCAAGTGAACGGAACGTTGAAAAGACCTATGTAATAAGTAAGGGATAATGTATAGAATGCCGGTCATTATCGAGAAAATAAGCCCCGACAGGGCGAACAGGACACCGACGCGCAGCGGAGGTGTCTTGCTTCGCCATGAAGGGGCTTATTTTACGATAATGACCGGCAAAGTTCTATACATTATCCCGCTTATTACACGGCTACTTCCCAAATCGAAACAATTTATTTACAATGTATTTGTTACCAGCATTCATAGTGTTGATCAGCAGAGAAATAGTCCACCCAAGACGTTGACGTCGTCGCTTAGCAACCGACACCGCTTGGGTTGATACATATCCAAATGGGTGCTACATATTGGTGGTGGTTAGTGAGGTCCCCCCTTCACTTTAGGCGTCTTTGAGTGTTATTAATTATTATTATTATTCATGTTTAACCTCTGTTTTCCTTTTATTCCTAGTCTGTTTTACATAGTTTTGAATGATGACTATATGCTCTGTAAGGTGACCTTGGGTGTCTTGAAAGGCGCCTCTAAATTAAATGTATTATTATTATTATTATTACCGGTATATCCCGCTTATTACATTGACGAGTTACCGGACTGCGTGCGGAGTGATACCAAAGGCAAAAACTATTTTTGTTTACCTTGACCGCGGTCATTATTCATACGTTGCCAATTAATTATCAAAAACATCTTCAGCATCTTCAACATCTTCAGATAAAACTCGCTAAAAAAAAGTCAGTTTTGAACCTTAGCTCTCTCCAAAGTGCCTCTGTGGTACGAGCACAGCAGCTCGTGGGCGAGCTTTTTCTGTACGCGCGCTTCCTTCGCCCTTCGGGTAATTTCGGACGGGGGCGGGGACTAGGGGAAACACATCTCGACAGGGAAACAGATCTCGACACAACATCACTAGATATAAAGTAAACGTCGACTTTCACTCGGTGCTATTCACTGACTAAATGAAATAAATAAAAGTGTTGTTGTATGCACCGCTTTTCATTGAATAGCTCCAGCGCTTGTTGCTGGTTGCTAAATGATTGCAACTCTCCACTCATTCTCCTCTGACTGGGATCTATGATATACTGTGCAGGTTTTATAGACGAAGACACTCGTGTTGCCGGTGTAGCCTTGGTTACTTTATTACATGCTTGTTTACGTTACAGTTGTTCACCCTTAAACCTTCCCCAACCTCCTTACAGGTTCCTACGCATATAACTACATCTCCCCCTTTTAGTGAAGTACCAGTATTTCTTTTGTTTTCTTTGAGTATTAATAATTAACAATAAACATACTCTTGATTAACAATGAACATACTCTTAATTAACAATAAACATACTCTCCAGTATAACATTTATCTTCAACACTATAAACCTGAGACAAACCCACTTGTGTGTGACGTGTTATATCCTTTAACCAAAACCAAGAACACTGAACATATAATTATTATTATTATCATTCTGTCTAGGGGTCAGGGTGGACTACCTTATACCCCGGAGCTGTGCAGGGATTATTCTGCCCTGTGTAACCAAGCTCCCTAACTGTATAAGACTGGTGATTACAAGTCCAAGTTGGGTTTCTTATGACCCGCCCTGATCTTGTCAAGGTAGGAGTCTCTGGAATGACCCTGATGTGGAGTTTGTTTCTTCGTAGACTTCCAGAGGGTAGGTCAACGTTGTAAGATCTTGGTGTTGGAGCTGGGCCACTGACTTGGCTTGTGTTTTTTCACCTCTTTGTCTGCGTGAAACACACACACACACATGCCTCTCACTGTCTGAGGTCTTGTCTATCTTTTGTACAGTGTCTTTTATTGAACCAGAAGGTTTGTTTCTCCTCCATGCCTTGATCCTTCTTTTTGAAAGCCTGGAGGTCAG
Organism: Gadus macrocephalus; assembly: GCF_031168955.1. Classification (NCBI taxonomy): domain Eukaryota; kingdom Metazoa; phylum Chordata; class Actinopteri; order Gadiformes; family Gadidae; genus Gadus; species Gadus macrocephalus. Next base: position 16,287,751 of record NC_082382.1, read on the forward strand.
GCCACTTAGGCTGTAGTTTGTCCTGGCGAAGGGGCAAAGGTGGTCTGATATGCCGACCCATCAACAGCTGTGCTGGGGATGATCCATGTGACAACGGGGTAGCCCTGTAAGCCATGAGGGCCTTGTGTGGATCCTCTCCCTTCCCCATGAGAGATTTCACCGTCTGCACAGCTCTTTCAGCTTCCCCGTTGCTTTGCGGATAACGGGGGCTGCTGGTCACATGGCTGAAGTCATATTCTTTAGCGAAGTCCGTGATCTCAGTTGCTGAGAATTGGGGGCCGTTGTCTGTGACGACAGTCTCCGGGACTCCATGGTGTGTGAATATGACATTCAACTTCTCCTTGACATGGCCTGTGGTGGTGGAGGTGAGGTTGGCTACTTCAATGTAGCGTGAGAAGTCAATTACCACAAGGTACATTGCGCTCTTCCACTGAAAAATATCTGCTGCAACGCGCTGCCATGGTCTATCAGGTACTGGCGTCGTCAGCAGTGGTTCTGGTGCATTGTGAACTTCTTTTGCCCAGATTACACCGTTTTCCACTTTCTGCTTTATGTGTTTGGTCAGACCTGGCCACCATACAGACTGCTGTGCTCTGGCGATGCATTTTGTCATGCCCTGGTGACCTTCATGAATTTTGTCGAGCATCTCCTCTTGCATAGTACCTGGGATGACGAGTCTTTTGCCCTTAATTAGCAGTCCGTCTGCTACTAGCAGATCCTGGCGATACTGCCAGTACTGTTGAAGTTCTGGTTGGAGAGCCTTTCTGTTTGGCAATCCTGTCTGCACCATGTTTTTGAGTCTTTTGCAGACATCATCCGTGTCCTTTGTGGCTCTGATCTGAACCAGTCTCCCCTCTGATGCAGATAATTGTTCCAGTATGTTGTTGTTGTACAACCTGACCTCTGTTTCTGCTTTTCCTCCTCTGTAGGCGCGGTTTGGATTGGAGCCCTGGAAAGTGCGTCTGCTGTTACTAGATTTTTCCCCGGCACGTGTTCAATTCTGTATGTGAAGCGGAGTAGTCGCAGTCTGCATCTCAGAACGCGTGGGGGCAAATCATCAAGGCCTCTGCTGCTCAGTAGGGTGATGAGGGGTTTGTGGTCTGTCTGTATGAGAAAGTCCATCCCCACTAGATAAGACTGAAAACGCTCACAAGCCCATGTCAACGCCAGCGCCTCTTTTTCAATCTGGGCGTGTCTACGCTCTGCCTCTGTCATGCTGCGTGAGATGAAGGCAACTGGACGCCAGTCCTCTGACGGTTGCTTCTGAGACAGAATCCCTCCGAGCCCAAATGAGGAAGCATCTGCCGCAACTTTTGTGTCTCTGTTCGGACAGTACTGTGCAAGGACAGCGGGTGAGCTCAGTTCTCGACGCAACTCCTTGAATGCCCGCTGCTGCACGCTCCCCCAGGCCCAGTCATTGGGCCTGGGGGGATGATACTGCTGTGGGCCATCATACATGTTATTTGTGGTTCTTGCCACCTTTTAGACGCCATAGTTCTAGTACTAGGCTGAGGCTACTTCCACCACGTCTCCCCAACGTGACGTCATCGCCGAATGGCGTTAGAAAACACCCGTTACTGCCAAAAACGCCAAAAACTGGACTTTAACACTATTTGAGACATTTTATAAATGATATAGTGCTTTATGTACTCATTAATCAAAACTTCCGGTTAACCTGCACGTAGGCCTTTAAGTCATATAAAAGTACAAAAGTAAAAATAACAATGTAATCATATTTGCAGCTATATTTTATTTGTAGTAATTATAATTGTAAAAAAAGCACATAACATGTATCAGACTATATTCTGATACGTCTAACTGTGTGACTGTTGTCTTGAACCTCTCTGCTGAATTGGCAGGGTTCTGTGCAGGCATATTCTAGCAGCGCTGTTGGAAATATGTAGCGTGAAAACATGAAGACAGAACAGTGACCAAGGTGGAGGCTCATCCAGACTGTGTGTGTGATAAAAAACAGACGCACATATCTGATCCTTTCACTTTCAGTAAGAGATCCAATGAAAAAAAGAAAGAAATTCAATAAAAGAAAAGACAGGAATAAACACCACTGGGATTATTTATACTGGGAAATGTTTTTACATTCGCTTGAAAACGGATATAAAAAACGTAGAACATATCTTGTTAATAGGGGAAGAAAAGAGAGAATCTGAAGAGTGTGCAAAGGAACAAAGCATAGGGACCTCTGGGTTAATGGTAAAATACCTTTTGAGCAGAGACAGTGAAAAAGCATTAAAGGCATTCTATGGGGATCACATCATTCGCACTAGTGCACAGGGAGTTCAGAGGGCCAAATATAGATTAGCACTTGACCTTCCAGTGCATTAAAAGTCATTAGCACAATGCAGAAATCAATTTAACAATTGGTGACCATTAACAGAACGCCACGATATAAGTGTTTTTCGCTGATGTGTTTTTTCTTTTCACTTCTTAAATAAAGATAAATAGTTTGATTTGAATATGCAATTATACTGCAATTATATTGTAGACAGTGTCGATTGCCTCACTGGAGATAAACAAACCAAAAAGTCATGCATACAAATAAATGCATTCAAGTCATTAGTTCATTATGTGTTGTGCCGTCTATTTCTAGCTCATGTTTTAGGAGATAATTGAACTGCACCCGCATGTGTTTTAGCTTGGACTGCTTCCACATTGTACCTCGGTATTAGCTCCATCTGCCCAGATAAGAGGTAGACAGATAGCTCTGTGTCCCCTTTTAAACACTTAACCCCAACAGAGCCCTCATTGTCCAGCCCCCTCAGGCGAGCTGAATGATGGCCGGCTGGGGAACATCCACTCAGATATTCACAGTCGCCAAGTCACAACTTCTGCACAATGTTCTTTCCCTCTAAAGATCTTCAGGAAATCAAAAGTGTGTGTGTGTGTGTGTGTGTGTGTGTGTGTGTGTGTGTGTGTGTGTGTGTGTGTGTGTGTGTGTGTGTGTGTGTGTGTGTGTGTGTGTGTGTGTGTGTGTGTGTGTGTGCGTGCGTGCGTGCGTGCGTGCGTGCGTGCGTGCGTGCGTGCGTGCGTGCGTGCGTGCGTGCGTGCGTGCGTGCGTGCGTGCGTGCGTGCGTGCGTGCGTGCGTGCGTGCGTGCGTGCGTGCGTGCGTGCGTGCGTGCGCGTGTGTGTGTGCGTGAGACTGGGACAAAGATGCAGCTTGTTTGGATGTTCCTCCATTCTTCCATGGAAATTGCAGCTTGAGTGCGTACACAGGAAGAGGTACTGAACCCGGTCTCCTCCCATGCCCTTTGGCACGATTACTCATCACAGCTGGTTAACAGAACCGTCTGCAGACACATTTAATTCAAAGCTAATATCAGACGAAAGTTTAGCTCGCTAAATCGTCCCTGCAGATACTTCCACTTCTCTTGCCTATGGAGCACTGGCTAGGCCATATGTGCGTAATATGTTTTTTTGTGCGTGTGTGTAAGTGTGCTCAAGTGTTCAGGAAAGGGGGAAGGAAGTGCAGAAAGGCAGAGGGAGAGAAAGCGGCGGAAAGAGAGAGATTCTTGGCAGAGGCACAGAGCAGAATCCCAGTTGGAGTTGCCGCTCCTTAATGGAGCCAGTGAAACACAAGGCTTTGGTATGCTAACACTACTGTCGCTTAGCCGCCAGACGCGCGCGCACACACACACACACACACACACACACACACACACACACACACACACACACACACACACACACACACACACACACACACACACACACACACACACACACACACACACACACACACACACACACACACACACAGTTCTCGTGTCCGCCCTTTTATTAATTAATCGACATCCCCAACCCTGAGTGCTCTGAGGCTTTGATGCTCACACCAGCGGCACCAGTGCTGTGTGTGCACACCAGTGCTGTGTGTGCACAGCACTGGTGGGCCCGGAGCCCTCATATAAAAACTCCATCCCACACTAAGTTGTTTGTCCATTTTTGTCCTTATCCATCAAGTTTACTCAATCGTGTGTGTGTGTGATGTTTGAAGCATTTGTTCAGTGGTCCCCGACGTTGGGGTCTCGACCCCACTTGGGACTACTCTGATATGTAAATGACGTTGCAGGAGAATGCTGACATAAGTTATAGATATTTAATGATCCATTTTATTCCTGTACACACAAAAGGACTGCCTCATCATTCATAGCCATGAGCAAATGCGTGAGTACAGCAATTTGATTACGTTCACAAGGATATTGCTATACGGCATATGTTGATTGGGTAAAAGCTATTTGTGTGCAAGCATAAAAGTCGGGGGATGGGGTCGCAAGCATTTTCAGAGCTAGAAATTAGGTCTAGGGCAAAAAAGGATCCATTTCATTGGACAGTCTGTATGTGAATATTAAGTGTTCTAATTTGAGACCCGAACACATTTTTCATTACAAAAACAAAAAACATTACGATTCTGAATAGCTAACAAAAAACGCTAATTTTAAACTGGGCTTTGACAACAAACTACAAATTGTGGTTTACAATTGATTTAGCCCACAATTTCAAGAAGGCCTCATCTTTTTTCTGCTGCCTGATTTGCCAAGTCTCCCTGCGCCCAAGATATGCATCACTACCAACTAATGCTTAAAAAATATAACGACATCGGTTTTGCCTTTCAGTGAGTTTGCATCCATGACTATATGAAAATGAGTGCTGAGCATTCCGCACCATACTGTGGGTTGAAGGAAGGAAGGAAACCATTACACAAGCTTTCATACATAATGTCTCTTCAGCCTCCTGTATATTTGTGAAAATATCTCTATGTTGTAATAGAATTATCTTATAAAAAATGATTGGCTTACCCAACTGTGCCTACCAATTAATACATGTGTATAAAAAAGAGTGCATAACTGTTTCCTTTACCCATGCCTATAGCATATTGGACTATTACTGAGCCTTTCAATGTGCTGAAGGTAGGATATAAGATCTATAATCTGTGGGTTGTTTGTTATCTGCACCTGCTGCTGTATGAGCCAATTTCCCGGCTCCTCTCTGAATGCTCAATGACATGTTTTACACATGGCATTATCATCACTCCTCCACCGGTGCAGGAATGCAACATTCCTCAATGGTGGAGTAATTTCAGGGGGGGAGTAAAGAGGAAGGGAGCAGGGAGGAAGGGAGAAGGGAGGGAGGAAGGGGCTGTTTCTTTGGGACCATTTATCTTCAAAATATTCCTCTCTTTGCGACTCTCAAATCTTACCTGCAGCAGCTTTGAAATCCCTGGTCTGCTAAATCCAAACAGGGAAATGTGTTGATCAATTTAAAGTTGATTATTTGTATCAAAGCTTTATCAAAGATTGATTAAAAGGAACTCAGTTTACTTTGATAAAAATGTTGTTTAACCATGGCTCTATTTGGTCATCAGATATTTTCCCTGTCTTGACTGGGCGTGGCAGTAGGACTATATGGTATGTGCGGTTTAATAGACATCAACTGTTTCTAACTGCTGGGCAAGCCTGTGTCATCCCTGATAATATTAAAAATGTATAATTGAATTGCGCGCTCAAAGCAGGCCACCTTATGACACCTAATAAACAAAGCTGTCTGAATGAGTTGGAACATTCCAGAAGGAGACGCAACAATTTGTGCTGCCAGGTGTTGCTCATAACACTAATTATGACACGTAGAAGCAGAGGATAGCTATTAATTATGGTTTCTCCTACAACAAACACAGGTGTCACTCAATGGTTATATCTATCTATAACAAAATCTATGTCGATATCTATATATATATTATATCTTAACATGGTATGGGGTTGACACATGTAAAAGGCAAAACACATGACCAATTGTGCAGCTGGAGGGAGTGAAACGGTGCTGTGGCAAACACATGTAGACTTTCTGGGCCTCGGTGCACAGGCGTACCTCGTTTTCCTGATGACGCCCACAACAGCAAAGACATGCTGGCGGGCGGGGCGTGACAGCGTTGCGTTTCATATGTTTCTACCGTGGCCAAGAACTTCAAGAACTTCAAGAACTTGGCTGCATGCCCTGCAAGCCATCAAGCACATACAACCCCACCACCCCACGCACACACGCACGCACGCACGCACACACACACACACACACACACACACACACACACACACACACACACACACACACACACACACACACACACACACACACACACACACACACACACACACACACACACACACACACACACACACACACACACACACACACCCCCCTCACCGCGTCCGAACCACATCTCTGCCTCAGCCCACTTTCAGCCCCGCCCCCACCGTCCTTTGTCTCTGCTCATCTTTTTTTCTCTTTGATGACTTCTCTTCCTGATCCACTTCTTGTTTGTCGTTTCAGCAGTTTTCCTGTTATCTTCCCCTCAGCCCGCATACTGACGGATAGTTTGTCCCATTCTGCCCCTCACTCTCCAACACCCCCCACCCCCACACCCCCTGCCTTGCTGTATTAACATCCTTCTCCCCATTGTCCCCAAGCTGACCATTCAGCAATAATGGGCTGCACTACAGTCTGTTGTTGTTTTGAGTTGAAAAGAATAGGGTAATATATATTCTATTTATTTTCGTAAATTGTAATTTAGGTTGCTTACATTACAGCGTATGTCGGTATAAGATTCTAGAGTTGTAATGAGATGGATGAGAAATGTTTCATTTGCATATCTGCGACTGACAGGCATGATGGATTCTCCGAACCAATCGGGGTAGAGATGCCCTGATTGGTCAGAAATCGATATGAACTCAGGTAGACACAGAGAACTTGAAACAGTCACAGCACATTTCACTTAATAATAGCCTGTGTGGTTGAATATGTACTATTTCTAGTTAGACAAAACTGTTGAAATATTGTAAAGGCAAAAAGCGTAAAACTATTAGCATCAAAATATAATAATGTACCAACAGTAAAAGTATTCATTAAGCAGAATGGCCCATTTCAGAACAATATATATTATATTATTGAATTATATACTATTACTATTTATGCATTAATGTGTTCATCACTTTAATGCTGTAAGTGTCACAGGTGGAGCTAATTAATCGTCGCTACGTGGTCCCATTGAGCCAGACTTTATTTGTATATAGTCATATAAACTTGATTATTTTACCTGAAGGTAAAGAATCACCTGAAGGAGTATGCTTCCCCTAGCTGCCACTAAACTAAACCTAACACTAACCCTAACCCTAACACACCTATAACTATAGCATCTTAAACAGGGCTCTTATATATACACCCTTAATGATTCACCCCCTTATCAAAGATTTCCCTTATTCTTCACAAAGGAAAAATTCCCTTCACGTAATCATTAGCTTATAGATAACTCAAAGTCAGAATTCTGAGTCAGAATGGCTTTCAGATCTGATATTTCCCCATTCTCAGCACTAACTCCATGTGATCATTAACTCACCCATCCAGTCTACTGTACTCTCTGTAGGGTTTCGACAATCCCGGGCTCTATGATTAACTGTCAGACACTTCTAATCAAAGAGGGATGCTCCCACTGCAAACTATATGCTGATGCTCTGGGAATTCTGCAGCGTCTGCTTCCCGATTATGACAGCATTGGCCATCAGTCGTAAATCACGTTTACGCCTTTTCAGATCGACCATGGATGAGTCTAAACCAAGATACTTATGTGCAGTGAATACAAACAAGCATTAGTTAGCATCTTTTAAGTAGTACGTGCATCATTATTCAACCACAGTCCTTATGAAATGTTGGATTTATTCATCATGCCGACAATGGATATCAGAACTCAAAGTCTTTGTTTTGACCATTTAGTGACGTTAAAGTGTCTACTTCCATGTCTATTGTCATGTCTGCACGGGTGCAACATCATACATTCAAGTCAAAAATAATGCACAGCACTCCAGCTTGTTGGATTACAATACAATTGCCTCCTACCATGCAAATGTGTTTCCACTGTCCCCTGTTGGTGAGTTTGGAAACTAACAAATAAAAAATATGCCTTTGCATGAATGACACAATATGTCAACAGAGCAATAATTTTTCAATTTCATACAAGTGGTAAACAAAGATTTATAAAAATGCATAGCACCAAGTTGACATACAGTATGTTTAAAGGATTGAGTGTGCTTGCCAGTACAAACCCATAGCAGCTTATTAGTTCCATAGCATTCGTGCTGTTGTGTTATTTCAAACGTCTTTAATAGAAACAGTTTAACATTTTAACATAGCATTTGCTTCACATAAGTTAAAATAAAAGTTGAAAACAAATAACGAATGAAAACAAAACATAGACGATCAAAGGAAAACATGACAAATGCCCTATTGAATAAAAACTCCAGTAAAAGCTATACACCCAGCTATACAACCATAGGGTGTCTCTCCCAAATCTGTTTGTGTCTGCCTTCCATTGTCTTCCCCCTCCTATCAATTCACTGAACTGAAACCCAAGACAGCTGGGCAATCTAGGCCAGGGGGCTTATAGGCATTGGCTTTCACTGGCCCGGCTGATTTGTATCTATGCAGACAGGGTGGAAGAGAGTTGAAGAAAGGCCGTTGAATTCTCTCGAGCCGAAAGAGAAGAAACATGTTTTTTTTGTCCCGCAACAAAGATGCTACTTGTCTCCGTTCTGATTGGACGCCACGTTAGCCGCACAGTCTTTGATCTCGCCCTTTAGCTCGGCGAGCTGTTCCGAGTGGTCGGACAGAGTGCCGCTCACCTGGGCCAGGTAGGAGTCCGAGTGTCTCTCCAGCTCCGCCCGGATCTTCTCCAGGTGCTCCGCCAGCTCTCCCAGGCTGGAACACTGGCCCTCCACCTGGCTCACCCGGCTGTCTACGTCCTTCACCTCTTTCTGAACACCCAACGTTGAGCTCCTGCACCCCTGGAGCTCCCCGGACAGCCTCCTCCTCAGGGCCACGAGCTCCCCCTTCAGCTGGGCGAGTCGCCTCTCCCCCGCCCCGAAGGCGGTGGCCTGGTGGCCGACCAGCCGGGCGATGCCGAGCATTTGGTTGGACAGCTGGTTCTCCCTCTGCTCCCAGGTCGTGTTGGCGTGACCCACTTCCTTCGCGATGTAGCTCACCGAGTCTCTCAGGCCCTTGAGGGTGCGGTTCACAGAGTTGATGTTGACCTTGAGCAGGGTGATCTCCCCCTGGACCGAGCCCTCCGTCTCCTCCTGGGCGATGCGGAGCAGCAGGTTCCGCAGGGTGCCGTTCAGGCGGTCCAGCTGGTCAGAGTGCGTGTCCAGGCGGCCGCTCACCTTCTTCTCCAGCTCCCCGCACTCCTCCTCCGCCTGGGCCCCGCTCACGCCCGCCGCCACCGGGCTGGAGGGCGAGCAGGAGGAAGTGCAGAGGAGCTCCAGGTCTATCAGCTGCTTCTGGAGGCCGTCCAGGTCCCCCTCCACCCTGCGTCGCACCGACTCGATCTCCGTCTCCAGCGCCGGCACCACGTGGCCCTCCAGCAGGGCGGGCGCGGTGGCGTTGCTGAGCTCCTCCACGGCCACAAACACCCTCTCCTCCAGGGTCTTCAGCTTCTCCTCCAGCATGGTCTTGAAGCCGTCCAGACCCCCGGGGACCGCGGCCAGGCCGTCCAGCCCGCCGTCGGTGGCGTTCAGGCGGCCCTCCATGTCCACCAGGCGCGCCTCGATGAGGGTCTCCACGTGGACGCTGTGGTCACTGAGGGCCGTCTGCAGCTGCCTCTGGGACTCGGTCAGACCCTTGACCGACTCCTCCAGGAGGAGCACGCGACGGGACAGGCTGTTCACCTGCAGGGATAGTTCAGGTCCATATCAATCGGCTTCATCACGGCAGCATACTTCGATGGCTCATTTAAACATAGCCATTATCGATGCTCGATTACTGCATTTATAATCACTAGTTAGGTTCAACGGTTGAATCTAATGACCTTTATCTCCCTAAAATTAAAAAACATGGGTGACCTGTCATTTCATACAAATGTTTCCATTGCAGCTTTCCCGAATAATAACAAACAAATGGCAATTTCAAGAATCATGTCTACACATGTATGCCCCCGGTGGATCTGAGCGGCGTAGCTACCTGTCCGCAGCAGCTCTCGGTGAGAGTGAGACCCTGGATCTGAGCCTGCAGGGTGCCCAGCTCCTCCCTGATGCCCGTCTCCCTGCCGTCCAGGGACTGCTGCATCTGCTCCTGGCCATCCACGTGCTCCCTCTGGCACTGCCTCTGCACCGCCACGATCCTCTCGTCGCAGTGGCTCTCCAGTCCCGTGAGTCGCCTCTCGAAGCCGTCCAGGATGTCGGCGCGCACACCCGCCAACTTGGCGTCCAGGATTTCCTCCAGGAGGACGGAGGCCCTGGACCCCGGGACGGGCCTCCCGCTCGCCGCTTCCATCAGACTCTTGAGCTGGCCGTCGTGTCCGAGAACCATTCCCTGTGGAGGCACGGGAGGAGATCAAACACGGCTCAATCAGCCATGGGAGTTCATTGGTTCCGGTCCGTGTTCTCAACTTTTACAAAATTCATCAGCTTTTTCCAACTTAAATTTAAAGACTTATCAAGGTCATTTTTTAACTTGTAGATCCCAGTAATGAAATAAATAAATTGACTGAATAATATAAAGGTTAAATAAATGTTCAACGTTCATGGTAAATGTATTGAAAAGGATTCTAACATTTCAAAAAGGCAAAAAGGCTATTAGTTTTATTGTTCACGCTGTTCACAACCAATCAACTGTCTCTATTAGTTTATTCATACCCTAATAAATCATCACACTATCCATTCATGATCTACAAGCCCACAGACCTTTTGAACTAGGTTGAATGAAAAGGATTGATTGATAGAGCCAAAACATAGACATCATTAAACGATCATTACACGATAGCATTACCCCAGTACACAGGCAGCATGTCGCCATACCTGGATCTCCTCCAGGACGTGCGCCTTGGCCCGCAGCTCATTCTTCACCTCCGTGACCCGGCCCTCCAGGTCTCCCAGGCCGGCGAAGCCCTCCACCCCGTCCAGCCGGCCCCCCGTCCCCTCGGGGAACACCCCTAAGCCCACGGAGGAGTCCACCAGCCGGGGGGAGTTGGCGAGGAGGGTGCTGAGGATCTTGGTGGTGTCCTCCCTGAGGGAGGTCCGCATGCGGTCCTCCAGGCTCACCACCATCCCGTTCAGGGTGTCCAGACCCTGGGTCAGGCGCCGCAGGTTGTCCTCCATGCGGTCCAGCCTCTCGCCGCTCACCCCGGACCCCCCAAACCTGCTGCCTGCACAGAGGACACATACAGAAACAGAGGTCAAAGACAGAGACAGAGGTCAAAGACAGAGACAGAGGTCAGAGACCGAGACTGAGTTCAAAGATAGAGACAGAGGTCAAAGACCGAGGTCAAAGACAGAGACAGAGGTCAAAGACAGAGACAGAGGTCAGAGACCGAGACTGAGTTCAAAGATAGAGACAGAGGTCAAAGACCGAGGTCAAAGACAGAGACAGAGGTCAAAGACAGAGACAGAGGTCAAAGACAGAGACAGAGGTCAAAGACAGTGAAAGAGTTCAAACACAGAGACCGAGGTCAATGACGGAGACAGAGGTCAAAGACAGAGACAGAGGTCAAATACTGAGACAGGGGTCAAATACAGAAACAGAGGCCAGAGATAGAGACAATGGTCAAAGAAAGAGGCCGAGGTCATGACGGAAACAGAGAACAAAAGGTGAGATGGTGGGCGTTTATTTGGAACGTAGTGACAAGGGTCTAAAATCCAAGCCAAAAGTTGTTGGGTTCAATCACCATTGTCCGCAGCCGACTTGTAGGCATCCCTGGGCAGGATGCATCTTTAAAAAAGGCTTTGCTAAATTGTAAAACTGTAGGAACTTATTACACTGCTATTTCATCAAAATACATTAATGCCCTCCTCCCAGCCAATCAGAATCAGGCATTCTTAAACGAAATAGAATAAATACATTATTATATTGCTACAAAGTAGTTTGTAAGTAATAGGACTGTTTTGAAAGCATCCCTATGTCCTCACCTTGGTTTGGTTTCCCATTGCCATGTATGCTGGGGATGGGCCTGCCTGGCTCTATCTGGCCCTCTCCAGGTTTGTGGTCCTCGGTTGGTCTTGGACCATGGGGGTAGCCCCTCAGACCTGGTCGGTGAGGGGGAACAGCTCCCTTGGATGGGGGCAATGTGCCGTCAGGCAGGGGTGTGGAGCCATCGTGACAGTTTTCACCTGAGAATCCCGGACAACACCTCCACTCTAGCTCAGTAATGGTCTTGTGGCCGACCTTGTATGTGGGCTTGTAAAAGGTCCGGTACCTGCAGAGCACATGGAGAAGGCAACCAGTTAGCCTAAACACACATTAAGTTTGTATTCATAGTCGTAGCTCTGAAGTTTTGTGCATTTATATGGATTCAATAAGAGCTCTGATCCAGGGAGAATAAGTAAAGATGCAATGGGTAGATCCCATTACTGCAGTTAATCCATTGGATTAACTGTAGATTGGAGGGAGATAAAGACACCAAATTCAAACTAGATTTTATATTAAATTAGATAGAAAATCTTCAATTATATAGAAAGTATTTTGGCTTGTGGCTGCGTATCTATCTTGCTTTAGTTATTTTAAACAACAATCAGGTCACAATTCAAACATGCATATTTCAATACTTGTCCATTTATTCATAGAAAGAAAAAAATAGCAGGGATGAAAATGATAAAAGTTGTTTGTGTAGGCCCATAGCTTTTACAGGGATAGCAATACAGCAATGCATTAACGCTGACTCTCCCAGGTTTCACTCTGTTGATAATCACCACCGATAATCACAGATGTTTCCGCAGGGCAAAATCTTTTCCAAAGTAAACACCGTGGACACTAGAGGGCAGCAAATATGCATTGCTTCTTTTTTAAACGCGTAATGAGCTTGGGTTGAAAGGCGCGTACAACATGGTAAGGTAAATCATTGACTCAGAAATGTGTTTCTTAAAAAATGATATCTTAAATGAATTCTGCACAATGAAGTCTTTCTCAATTTAATATACATTTGTATTCAGACATTAGGGTTTTTTCTTCACTCTTACATGACCACCGGACACTTCTGACCCCAGATGCACTTGGTGGTGTATTCTGCCTTCACGTAGGTGGCGACTCCGTCCTGCATGGTGCACGTGATGTTCCTCTGGACCACGTAGGCACAGTGGTTTCTGGAGGGAACACGAAGAGCAAAGGCACTGTTAGGTATTTTTTTCTGTGGGACATATTAGCTAAAAGAAAACAATGAAAGGTAATTAAATATATCCACCAAACCCTATTAGGCGTAAAACTGCCTGGACAAATGATCTCAAACTCAATTGGAAACTCAATGGGCAAACACTTGTGTTCACTCTTCCGCCTGCGTTTAAGATAAAGTACTTGCCCCCCACCACAAAAAAAAGTAAATATATTTATGAAGGCAGTATAATAAAGATCAAGACGTTCCAAATTGACATGGTTGGATGGAAAAGCCGAAAACAACAATACCGGGCATTTGTTCAGTGAATAATCAGTGTGAAGCTAATCAGGCTTGATTAGCTGCAGGTGGAGCATCATGACCTCTGGCACCACTGTGTTGTCTGTGGTTAAAACGTGACTTATTTTGCGGCCTTGGTGTTTGTGCCTTTGATTCTCTTGCTTGTCTCTCTCCTCCCTTCATTATTTTCAACGTTTGCACTACTAATGTTGTGTTTGTCGACTTAGTACAAGTACCATCCTTGTGGTTGAATCATTCTGGTTACAGGCCGCTGTAATCGCGCCGTAAGTAACCCAATAAAGGATCTGAGGCCGATCCAACAGCGGTTTGCAATCTGGAAGCGTGAGCTTGTGTGAGCTTGTGCAAAGCCACATAAAGCGTCCCCATTATAACTATTACAGCTCTGTTGTTGCGTCAGACTGGATGGGTGTGTGATGGTGTGTGAGTGCGTGTGTGTTTTTGTGCATGTACGTATTTTTGTGTGTGTTTCTATATCTAAGTGTGTACGTGTGTGTGTGCAAGCGTGCATGCATGTTGTGTGTGTGTGTGTGTGTGTGTGTGTGTGTGTGTGTGTGTGTGTGTGTGTGTGTGTGTGTGTGTGTGTGTGTGTGTGTGCATGCATGTGTGTGTGTGCGTTTGTTCTTTGTGGATTTGGGTGTGCGGTGTATGCGCATGCCCCTGTGTCTCTTTCACACATGTTCTCCCTTCTTTTGCCAGTGCAGTCATAGCAACTGGTAAATGTTCCGTGGCCCTGTGTGCAGCCCAGGGAACGCACTGCGCTGTGCTCTTTAGACTTACATGTGAAGCATTTCTCCCATTCGGAGGGGAGGGTCCCCTAACACATTCAGCACTGAGCAGTACTCCACAGCTGTTACAGCACAAACAGGAGTGTTTCAATAGAGGAGTGTGGGGTGGGGGGCGGCCAATATGCCAACTCAACAGGTTCTAAGGGCTAGGAGATAGGGCAGTCTGTCTGTGTGTGTGTGTATGTGTATGTGTGTGTGTGTGTGTGTGTGTGTGTGGGCAGGCATGTGATCTTATTTGTGTGTGTGCGTGTGTGTGTGTGTGTGTGTGTGTGTGTGTGTGTGTGTGTGTGTGTGTGTGTGTGTGTGTGTGTGTGTGTGTGTGTGTGTGTGTGTAGGAAGGCATATGATCTTATTTGTGTGTGTTTGTGGGGGTGTGTGTGTGTGTCTGAGTGCAAGTCTGTGCCCGTGTGTGTGTGTGTGTGTGTGTGTGTGTGTGTGTGTGTGTGTGTGTGTGTGTGTGTGTGTGTGTGTGTGTGTGTGTGTGCATCAGTGTGCGTGCATCTGTGTGCATGCATGTGTGTGTCTGCGCGTGCATGTTTGTGTGCATGTGTGTACGCAGGTTGTTGACACATGTTAATACGGGCTGGAAGAAGCGGCAGCGGTCGGTCTGACTGAACTCTTTCATACCAGACTGACAACCTGTTGCCAAATCATGTGCTCGTAAGTGGTAAGCCAGAATGTGGTGACTTGATGTGGTATTATTGGATGTTTTTAAAGTACTCAAGCATGACACATGTCACGTTTTGGTGAAGTGAACTTCACTTGAAAAATAAACACCACACAGAAGGGCCTGGGGGGTGGGGGGTGGGGGGGGGGGGCTCTTGGGGTGGCAAAGGGCGAAGGTTAACTCAATGTTATTCAGCGAATATCTTCATTCCTGTGAAGCGTTGGTCGACGAGCGTCTAGTGAATCTAGATTTAATAGCTTCTTTCCAAAGCATAAAACACAGGTAGTGGCTCAATGTGTTTGCACCGTGCGACTACCAGACCAGACACATTCAGGCACCTGTCTGACAGCTGATGGAGAGCAGACTGTGTGTGTGTCTGACACTGACTTGACCAGCAGAGTCAAAACTGATCACTTTTGTTTGACAGGTGCACATCTGGGAAGAGCTTTTGACCTTCAGACCAACAGAATGCCACGCATTCATGCACGCACAAACACACACATGCACTTGCACGCACACACACACACACACATAGACACACACATACCAGAAGCAGACAGCATGGTGTGCAGGAATCCAGATGTACCAAAAAAAAATGCTCCTCTCCCACTCTTAATATTTCTACATTTCTTCCTTTCACTCCCTTTTGCACCTAGACACTTAATGCTCCACTCCATCATGCTATTTTAGCACGCTTTTATCACTCAAACCTGGGGGAACAGGTTTGTTTCACTTTCCTTTTGCTTCATATTTGCTTACACCAATCGTGTTGCTGGAGGAGGGGATCTATAAGGGACTAATCGACAATCAGAAACTCTGTCAGCAATAGTTATCTGTCTGTAAAGGTATTAAATCAACACTGACAGTATCGACCGGTCACTGTAACTAATAAAATGCTGTGGCATTATTAAAGTCCACTTGAGAAAGCTTCATCCACTTGCACGAATGAGTTTTCATCAGTAGAAAGGAAACAAATAACAAAGCGTAATTCCGCCCCTTGCAGTTTCTGGCTTCGGGTCCAGGCTCTGTGTCGTCTCTGACCACAAGTTCTGCTATAACATATTAGGAGTGCTGGAGCTGAGATTAAGCACACAGAGCCCTTGCTGCTTTAGCAGTGAGAGTGTTTTGATGAACCCTCTCTCTCTGTATGCTACAGACTGGGGTCTGGGGCTGCCAGGGGTCAGGTGCTGTGCACTGGCAGAATAGGAGTCTATGAGAACTGAATGAGACACAGACATACTTGGATGGTTGTGATGAGCTTTAGGCAAGGCGCAACCTATGGCTGAATTGTGTGGCCTTTTAGATGCATTCACATGTGTACTCAGTATGCATGCACCCACAAGCATGCACAACTGAGTACACGTACACACAGACTCACACAGACAAACACACACAAACAAGCATGTTTACATGCACAAACACACATTCACAAACACACACAAATGCATTCTGACACACACTGCTTTCACATTTGAAACAGATTGTTTTGAATGCTTTGAAATATGATTTTTATAGTGATAAGCATTTCCACATGCGAGTTTGATCACTCCAGCAGCACAGCTGCACACTATGAGGGTTGTGGAAACCAACACCAAAGTACAGCTTCTAGCTTGAATTAGCGCAATGATGGAGGACACACACAGAAAATATTTCCAGGAGCACGTGGGCCTCACTGACAGAGATCCCACCGCATCAGAGGTCAGCTTCACAGCATGGCAAGGGCAGACATCTGAAACTATCTGTAAGGGCATTAAGTGGTCACATGCAACCAAGAGAAAGGAACAGAGACATTAATAACAGTTGCTTAGGTGTTCTTTCTCTCCCTGTCTCTCTCTGCCTCACTTGTGCTGTGTGTGTGTGTGTGTGTGTGTGTTTGTGAATGTGCAAGTGTGTGCGTATCTGAACATTTTGCATAGGTATTCTTTCTCTCCCTGTCTCTCTCTGCCTCACTTGTGCTGTGTGTGTGTGTGTGTGTGTGTGTGTGTGTGTGTGTGTGTGTGTGTGTGTGTGTGTGTGTGTGTGTGTGTGTGTGTGTGTGTGTGTGTGTGTGTGTGTGTGTTTGTGTATGTGCAAATGTGTGCGTATCTGAACATTTACGTTATTGTAAACAATAATGTATGCATGTGAGGGCAGATGTTAAGGTCTTGGCGTGCACGTAACCGGATTACTCATCGTTCTTTCTGTTATTGGGTTGTGCTGTATATCCACAGTGGGGGCTTATGGTGAGGTCACCTGTGGCTAGCCTGGCGCTCCCTAGCTAGCCTGCGATGGAAGGTGCTCATGGTAACCCCTAAAGGAATATAGATGATTGATGGTCACGTTCCTGCACTGACACCCGTCTTCACCGGTGATATTTCATTCCATTCCGGTGATATTCAACACGCCGGCGGGAAATGAAAAAATAAAAGGCAGGGAAATGTAGTTTTTATGCGTTAGTCACACCTCATCTGTCAAGATGCAACTGGTTTAGGTTAGGTCTGTTGGGGTAGGGTGTTGCTCATCTCTCAGATCGGGTCTGTAGCTCGGGTTGTGACGAAACCACAGAGAACAGCCCAGTTCCAGTACAATCAAGATAGATAAAGGTACATTCAATCAATGAATACATCAACATATATATTAATTTTTGTATTCGTTCCTAGCCTGTGTCATCAGTCATTTATAATCTGCTTTTCATAATCTGGTGCTCTGAGATTGGAATTAAACTTGTTTTTGGGTATCAGAAAGCCACTAAACAAACTTTAGTAGTCTTTCAACAACCGTTAATATTATTTGTACAATGCACTTGAAAAAAAATAAACGGCTGAGCAAAACATGAGCCCACCCTAGCCTCCCGGCAACGCCCACCTTTGTCACCCATCAAGGTAAATAAACTCAGTCCTTGTTCAGAGTGAGTAATGCCACCCCCCCCTTTATAACACTAGGGCTCTCCATGCCAGAAGCCTGTCTCCAGTCCAGACCGTGTCATTTTTTAACTTCAGGTCTGGTCCCTCTGTAAATATTTCCAGTATAAAGTTTCACTTCAGAAATCCCAGCACAGGGTTCCCTCCTGGGAACAGCAGCATTCCCATCTCAAGATGCTCACATGGAGCGCTTTAGCACATAATATTGTTGCTTCTGGACCCGCCCTGTGCTGCTAGTGTCCAAACCAAATGCCCCACTCTCTCGTAGCGTCGGACCATCCTGTTGTATTTGTCTTATGTAAGTTGTTTGGATCCTTATCTCATTTCATGGCCTTTCTTACACGTGTTCATGATGTTTCTGTCGTCACAATTTGCTCCCTGATAGTACTGCTTTGTCCTGCGTTGCGATTGGTGCTTTTGACGCTCCGGACCATGAAGCCCCGCCCCCCTTCACTCCTGCCCAGCTGGTCACCTGCGAGTTCCAGACTGTTTGATCCCAGACCCGATACCGCCGGCCCGGACAGATTTATGACCGGGGGGGCGTCCCTTAAGGTGGACCGTGGAATCCATAACAGGTCATTTGACATAGCAACGTCATTTCTGTGGGCTAATAAATCTCCCAGGAGGCTCGCCGTTTCCTTCTATGGGTTTTTAATGAAACTCTATTTCTCTCCAACTGGCAGGTCTCACGAGTCCCGGGGTGCGAGGTTGATTGACACTGTTGTTACTGCTAATTAACTGGGCAGTGATACTCCCAGCCCTAGGACCCAGGACCCAGAGGGATCATTCTGACAGGTGGAGGCACGAGGTCAACTTAGAGCCAGCCACGGCTATAGCTATAGGCTTTAAGGTTGAACACCATATTTTGGGATTGAAACACCTGATGATGAAACTAGATCACTTGGATAGGAAACCCTGCCCTGTTGTGAGAGGAATAGAGTAGATCAGACGTTGAATCTGTCGTTCAGCCGATATAGTCATGTCCATGCTCTGTCGTCATGTTTTCTTCGGTAGTATGCTAAGAAGCTAAACCGCCAGTAGTAAAACCCTTCCAATAACTTTGTTATGATCCTCTGGCATTTCCTGAGGTAAGAAATCTGCTCCGGGTAAGAAGTTCTGAAGGATTTTTTAAGAAACTGTAATACCAGTATTAAGTCAAGGAAATGCCATGCTACTTATAATCGGGATCCGTTTAGCCGTCCTACTTGATTACTCTTCAGTCTGATTTGGAGGCTGATAACTGACTTTCAAAAAAATTCGACTGTCAGTTCCATTTAGCTGTTTTCACCAACTAAATGAGTGAGGTTTAAAACTCGTGAAACCAAACTCAGAGTCAAAGGCCGGATACTTTGAAGTAGGATCCAAAAGAGAAGTAAGGGCTAAGAGAGGGGAGCAAGAGCCTTGGATCTGGAACAGAAGAGCCTGTCGTGACCCTGAGCAGGAGATCGGCTGCCTGCTCTCCTTCCATCACACGCCCAACACAAACGTACAGCACCGACCCATGACCCACGACCCTTGATCTCCGCCAACCCCGTCACCTTTACCCCCCCTTGACCTGTGTCCAATTCATCAAGCCGTGGAAGCCGTTCAGGAAATGTTTTGTTTTGGCTAGGAGCATCAATATATTGGGTCGCAGGAAAACAAACCGAATATACTAAGAATACAAACAAAAACAGCACAAGTAAAATGATGAGATGTCACGGTGGCTGAATGCAACATTGAACTTGACTTGACTGTGACTACAATATGCCATATGCCATCGCTGAATATCAGACAAAACAATAATAGACAAATGTTGAGAGTAACACAACACAACAGCTGTGGAATTGTAAATAGACAGGGTGGATAAAGAGTGGGTGGCTTGTTATTTCCACTGACACTGTGTGATCGGTATGTCATCGTTAGGTTTCACACGCTTGTAAATGAGTGCAAACACACACACATAAACACACACACATACACAAACACACACACACACACAGACACACACACACAAACACACAGACACAAACACACAGATCATCAAGAAACACAACTGGGAGTGCACAAAGTAAAAGTAGCGAGTCATGCACACCCCTCAACACACATGCACACCCAGAAAGAGAACTGAAAAACCCAGAGCCAGCGAGTGCACATGCAAGCAAAGCACAAAAACAAACACACTCTCCTCCACACGTTTTGGCACACGTGCGATCGTGCGCTTTCTATTTCCACTGAGCAGGCAGACCAACAACTGAGCTCATGTGTCGTGCACTGCTGTGTGTGAACAGACCTTCCCCCCCCCTTAGGGGCTAGCTATGTCCAGCACGGGTCAAGTCACCTCACACAAACACTACTGTGGGGGTGACCTCAAACATGATGTCTCATGGAAGAATGTTATGACTAACCCCCCCCCCCCCCAAACACACACACACACACACACACACACACACACACACACACACACACACACACACACACACACACACACACACACACACTGTCCACAAACTCCTATTCCCTCTCTCTCCTCTCCCCTCTCTAAATATGAAAGAATATGTTTTACTATAGATGGTTGAAGCCAGCTGGTTGCCGACATGGAATAGAGAGTAACCCTAGAAGATGGACTGCATGGGGGCTGCTTTGACCTTAGGGGATCGTCTGAGAGGTAGCCATTAAGGCACATAGGTGTATTGGGGTGTGTGTGTGTGTGTGTGTGTGTGTGTGTGTGTGTGTGTGTGTGTGTGTGTGTGTGTGTGTGTGTGTGTATTTCTGTGTGTATATGTGTCAATTTGTGTGTGTGTGTGTGTAAACACAAACTTGTGTGTGTGTGTGTGTGTGTGTGTGTTTGTATTTGTGTGAGTGTGTGTGTGTGTGTGTGTGTGTGTGTGTGTGTGTGTGTGTGTGTCTGTATGTGTATGTATTTGTGTGTGTGTGTTCGTGTGTGTGTGTCTCTGTGTGTGTATATTTGTATCTATTTGTGTGTGTGTGTGTGTTTGTGTGTGCGTGTGTGTGTGTGGTGTTCTGGTATTAATAGATGTGTTGGCGCCAATGTCGCCAAGGTAAACAGTCTCGTGCCAGACTGTCACATGCTGCCCACATACATTCATCTTCATGCGACACGTAGCATCCACATTAACACCTCTAAGGGAGGAATATAAGTCTATATATATAGCGCTTAAGACGCAGAGTGATAAACGGTGATGACTGAGTATGCAAAAGTGAATGAGGGGGGATCAGAGAAGAATAGTTATAATGTTAGTTCAGGTCATAGATATTTAGGAAATGTTTCCATGAAGGACTTCGCTTTAAATCAAAGAGTGTTGTGGTGATGTATAGAGGATGTTAACAATTACAACAATAGTAAAATGTGATTGAGAAATTGGTAAAGAAATTGGCTTTGGGCGATCTGGCTGATAAAACTATTATTCAAACATTGAGTTGACATTTTTATCATTTTTCATGAATGAGTCGGTAGGGGTTAGGCATCTTGCTGAATGATGGACCTCAAACATTAGGGATTTAACCCAGAACCATTGGGTAGGAGTAGATGTCTCTCTAACATCACAGGTCTGGGGTCCTACTATCACAGGTCTGGGGGTCGTACCACTACAGGTCTGGGGTCATACCACTACAGGTCTAGGGGTCGTACCACTACAGGTCTGGGGGTCGTACCACTACAAGTCTGGGGTTCCATCACTACAGGTCTGGGGGTCGTACCACTACAGGTCTGGGGTTCTACCAATACAGGTCTTAGGTCCGAGCATTACAGATCTGAGGTCCTACATGCAAGGCTGAGCTGGGTCGTGGAGAGTCTGCGACCCAGCAGACCAAAGCCATTCTCTGGTGGGGGAGGGCAAGCAAAGAGAGTCATGGGATGCAAAAGTGACATGAATCGACGGCTCTGATGGGCCAAATATCACTCACCACCCTCAGGGCAAAAATAATCTCTG
>NC_082382.1:16314485-16319485 GCF_031168955.1 Gadus macrocephalus
TGGCTGGCCAGAGCTCTGTGTTAGAAAGGTTTGAAAGAAAAGACAAAGTAAAAAAACGCAAAATATCTTCTATTTTTGAGTATGCTTATTCATGGTGTGTGTTTGAACAATTGTCAACCTATTGGTCCACCCTATTGTACATCCAGCCCTCCGCTGCAGGTCTTAAAACAGGCAAGACAAACACATACTGTTTCAATGGGGTCAAAGGGGCTTTTCCTGTGTTGGAAACAGCTCTTTTTCCACAATAGGTTCCGGAGGATATGAACTCATAAAGCGGTAGGTGGGGAATGGAATGGCATTTTCAGTGAGAAACCACCATACCATGAAAACAGAAAGCACCTCATTCACTTTTTCCCTTTCCTCTCCCCTATCTCTCTCGCCCTCTCTCGCCCTCTCTCGCCCTCTCTCTCTCTCTCTCTCTCTCTCTCTCTCTCTCTCTCTCTCTCTCTCTCTCTCTCTCTCTCTCTCTCTCTCTCTCTCTCTCTCTCTCTCTCTCTCTCTCTCTCTCTCTCTCTCTCTCTCTCTCTCTCTGCTCCACTCATCCATGCAGACCCAACAGTGTCCCTGGTGTCTCCATAGCATGTACACCGAATGTGTCATCCTATATGTTTGCACTTTAGAGGTCTTTGGAGTACAGGAAAGAGTAGTAAAAGAGCTTTGGGGGAAGGGGGTGTTAACTAGGGGGCTTTAAGGAAGTAAGTGAATGAGACAGGGAGCAGAAGATCTATGGGGACCGTGGCACTAATCACAGAGAGCGAGAGAGAGCGAGCACATTATCCTCCCAGAACCAAAGCCTGTGACCGTGCTGTGGGGAGACCTTTCCAAACCTCAGGGGATGGGGAGAGATGGCAGAGGTTGTTGGCGGTGATGCTGCTGTGGTCGTCCCCACTCCAGGCGACCTCTCGTCTTTGCGTGAGCTGCCACATTAGCGTGAGCTCGACCCTAAAATCAATGTCGTAATACAAGTAAAGTACAAAACGCATCTGTCGGCATAGCCAGGGGATATACAAAACAGTTGAGTTACCTAGGGTTACTTTGTTCAAGTATTCCCGGAAAAGTGTGTGGAAATAATTGCAATCTTATTCGATTTTTGATTTGATGATTATTTATTTCAGAAATGCTTTAATTTGGTCAAGGATTCATTTTTTTTGCTTTTCTGTAATTTGTCCCAGAGAGCGCTCTTCATCTGTATCGGTCTAATCAACATCACAAGGTTATTTGCAGCCACCCAAAAACACACAAACAACACTATGAAAGAAAACACATCACGGAAATTCCCATTCAAAGAAATCCAATGTCCTTGACGCAAGGATCAGTTTAAACAGATTTGACGTACTTTCCCTTGAACCTACTGGCATTATCGCACAACATGGTCAATTAGGTTTTAGGAGAAATCTGATAGGAACATTTCCAGCACCACTTTGAAATGTGATTGAGAACTTGAGTTCATATTCAATACTTTGCTGAAGACGTTGAAACCACTGATATCAATGTTTTCCGAACAGTGAGCATTTTGACAGCTGGGTAGCTGTGTTTAATCCATATGATTTATAGATCAATCATACCAAGCATGAGGTCATACTAACTTGCACTGCCAAGTGTGGTTGGTGCAACACAAGATTACATTGGATTTGTAATCAATGTTGGCGGTCCAACATTGGCGCACACATACAAACGCACACACACACACACAAACTCACACACATGCCAATACACACACATGCACATGGCAATATACACACAAGCAAAGACCTCCTTCTCTCTCCAAAGGGTACGATATCCTGCATCCACTCAACATCTGGTTTACATTTAAGCGAGACCACCACCACCACCCAACCTAGATCCTCTATCGGACACACACACACACACACACACACACACACACACACACACACACACACACACACACACACACACACACACACACACACAGAGACATATATCTCAGACATTTTTCACCCCGCATTATACAGCCTTCACATGCTGAGGCACAGAAGCCCAATGTTACGCTTTATGGACACCGAGATGACGTTCCATGAATCCCATGTAAGATACAGTAACCCGACTAGGTGCTGGGGAGATATCTCAGCATGCCTTTGATTCCAAACACGTGACAGAGAAAGCGAGAGAGAAATAGAGAAAGGGAGAGAGAGAGAGAGAGAGAGAGAGAGAGAGAGAGAGAGAGAGAGAGAGAGAGAGAGAGAGAGAGAGAGAGAGAGAGAGAGCGAGAGCGTGAGAGGGATAGAAAAAGACAAAGACAGATACAGTTGCATGCAGGAGCGCGTATGCAAATACTTAGTGCTATAATTGCTGTGTTTCTGTTTTACACCAAAAACACACGTGAAGACAGGTGGGGGGGGGTCAGCGCCTTGCTGAAAAACACAAGGTGTGTTGAGATGAACACACACTCACAATGAGCTCCTTGTTTCTCGGGCAATGTGTTCTCAGTTGAAAAGCAATTAAAGCCTGCTTTACTGGCCAGGGTCTGCAGCTTTCTCGTCTTCTGACGCAACCCTCCAGCTCCGCTCTCGCTCCCCTGGCCAGACTGAGTGATTGGGCGTGCACACATGGCACAGGCACACATGGTCATCATGTGCATTTTGTGCACACATTGACACAAAAAAACGATTCCCATTTATTCACCAAAAAATAAATGTCCAAAACTTTACACAGACACAGTGCACACATACATGTTGCCGTGTGCGTGCAAGCACACACCAGCACACACTTTCTTACAACCACACACGCACATACACATACACATAAACATACACACACACACACACACACACATATGTACATACACACAAAAAAACACACACACACAAACACACACGCACACACAGGCACACGCACATACACACAGGCACACGCACATACACACACAAACATACTAATACACACACATATATGTATGCATCATTGAGCACTTTCCAGGGAAGGCAGAAGCAAAACAAACTGTATTATTACAGACCGATGCTTGCCCTGAATGAGCTCTTTAACTTCCCAGGTCCCGGAGATCATAACTCAACCTAGTTTTTCAGACGGTGATGCAAGAGTCCTCGTGTATTTTCTTTCATATGTTGTTAAGGCATTCAAAGTCGTAGTTACGATTTTTATTTAAAGCATTCTCAAAAGGGGATTCAGGATGCCAGGTCGTATTCCGAGCATGTGCTTGTTTTCCCACTAAACGCTGCTGATAGTCCTGGCACCGCACTGTCATCACCGTTTACGACAGCCCTTCCGGTGAGGCTCAGGGATGAAGTGGAAAAAGTGGATGGTCATTAAGCGGGCTCGGCGTTCTGGGATAGCTCTGCCCCTCCAAGACACATGTAATCCCAGGCACAAACTCCACTTCCACGTCTAACAGGAGCACTCAAGCCCCGGGCCCGGGCCCATCATTACCATCTGCCGGTCCGTGGCCTTAGGGAACACCGACAGGACGGGAACATGCGACTGAAATGGAGTTAATGTGTATGAATACATACATGAACGTGTATGCTCACTTGCCACCCTGAGTTAATTCGGTCAGTGGGCACAGCGTTTTATCAGCACACTGTTCCCCTTGAGGAGATCGTCTGCCATCTGTTAACAGACAGATTGACATGTAGACATGTAAGATGAAATACATATTTTCCATGGCTGCTAATTGAATCCTCGTTGGTTTTTTGCAACACTTTGGACCACATGCAAACATGACCGAAAAGTGCCCTCTCAAATCTCCACGTTCACAAATTAGATTTATGCATCAGAAAATATAAAAGAAAAAAATTCTCCACCACGAAAATACACTTTAATCTGCCAGTTTTGTGTGAAGGGAGTTGTTTGGCTAAATCCTGACAGTTCATTCATTTGAAGCCGAGTTTTATTACAAATAAAAATAACAAATGCAAAAGCAGTGTTTATAACAGTTCATAAACACCCTTGAAAAAGAAAGGCTCAATATTATTCCAAGTCAAAGAAAATTCCAACCAGTAGAAGAAAAAACAATTCAGAAGATATACAGTGAATAATTGGTCCTTTGTAGGTCTTAGCCTGGTATGTGCAGGTGGGCCGTTGACCCTAGAATACCACCTCAAGCTGATGTGTCTTTTGATAGGACTGTGAAGTGTGCACAAGGCAGGCATAACACACTCCATATGCGTTAGATGTGGTTTATACCTCACTCCCTTTTTTCAGATTCTCTGATTCCTCTCCAACAGAAAAGTAAATGCAGAAGAAGAAGTAGGCGAAGAAAAAAAAAGGCTTACTGCTATCTGGAGAGAATTAAAAACAAGGTTCCACAGAAATGGACCCACTCAAGTTCAATGAGTTTAACTTTTTTTATTTTTAAGCTGTGGTTTGAGCGGGTGATGGTGGCGGAACGAGTCATGTAAAGGATCATGCAGTCGGTCCACAAGGAAAAACGCTTAAGAAAGTAAAAGCAGGATTTATTTACCCGCAAAACAAAGCGGATGCCATCCGGGTAGCACAGACCTAAATCTAAGGCATAAATGAATCATGGCTTGGTATATCCAAAGAAAAGAAAAGAGGGCTAACTAGACACAAAAACCCAGCAACATAAGGTTATTATAATCGCATAGGAAATAAATCATGAATCACATCCGTAAGGGCTGAGGTTTTTCATTGCTTATCGGCCTATTATGGAGACCGCAATGTCTGCCATTGATATTGTTCCAAGGTCCGCTATCCTGTGTTACGTGACCAAGTCGTTGGTAAGCGTCGTCAACCCGGCTTGCTCTGTGAATCACAGTTTGAGACGAGGTGTTTGCGTGCACGCCTTGGCTCATTCACTTTCCCTTCTATACCTTTCTTTTTTTAAACCCTGTGCCAAGGTACCATGAAAGGTGAAACGCGTCCTAAAAACATCAGTGCCTCTCCTTGTCCATATCCTGCTGCATCACTCAGTGGATTGACATTTCTTAAAGTTGGCCGGCTTTCGGACGCGTTTACCCACAGAATACCCCCTCCACTACCACCCCCTCCAAACCCCCCCCCCC
>NC_082382.1:16324323-16376823 GCF_031168955.1 Gadus macrocephalus
TGTGGGCTGGCGATGCCTGGGACCGCTCTGCAACAGTAAACAGTGGGGGGAGCTGCAACCAATCAGCAACTTAGCGGAGTAAACAGCCCGAGCGGCCGCTGCAGGCAGAGCGAATGGCTGGATGTGTGCATGCTGGTCTTTGATCTGACCACATTGTTTTTGCTTCGGTTTACTGCACCTTGCAAAGAACGCTACGATACAAATGGCTCGTCGTTTTGACGGGGGGAGAAAAATGATGGGATGTGACAAGTCAGTTTTGCCTGTGTATCATGAAAAGCAAATGAAAGTTCAGCATTGTATATAACTGAGTTAGAGAAATGCGCCCTGGCATGGTACATAATAACAGAGGTCGTTCAATGGAGGCGCAGAGAGTCTTAAGAAATGTTGACAGGTTCCACAAAAGAATAAATGCTACGCATTATTCTCCTTCATTTGCAATTCATAGAGGATCCTATGAGAGCGCAGAACAATTCTGATCAAATGTCAATAACAAAATAACGCAATAACACAAATATAAGGCCCTGCTTGTGTCTCCTTACCAAAGGACCAAGTATCACAATATTATCCATTAAGCATCTGTGGCAGAACCTGCTATTCATAACATGATATGGATGATGGTCTGGGACATAATAACGTCCTAAACCCTTTAATTATGGCCAAGCAAAAATGAATTCTACCCTCCCCCCCATACCTCCCGAAAGAAAGGGTAGAAAAACAACGAAGTACATTGTTCCCCTGGTAACGCAAGAGTGTGCAGCATCATCATTATTATAGGGAGCAATGGATCTCATCGCTGGGCGGCGCGGAGGATTACAGGCCGGAGCGGCGGCAAGGGGGGGGTCCATTTAAAATGAAGAAGAAGAAGCAGACGGCGGGGAGGATGAAATTAAATGTCCCATCAGGGGAGGGCAAAGGCCGGCGATAGTCTCAGCAGAAGGCCTTTATCTCAGGATTAAGTACGTCGTTCCAATGCTGTACGTTTACCGCCGTGCTATTGTCCCTGAAACATAATACCTCTTTCATTTCGGTTGTACTGTGTGTGTGTGTGTGTGTGTGTGTGTGTGTGTGTGTGTGTGTGTGTGTGTACAGGGGTTGGTTGGGGGGGGGGAAAGAGGGGTCAGGACAGCGAGAGAGACTGAAGGGCCTTTTCATTAAAACATCAAAGAGCGTGCACCCATTCCTCCTCGGACCGTAGCACTTTGCTGAGCCACTTGGCCCACTGTACGGTTCAAGCTAATCCATCTGTAGTCAACTGGCGTGGTCCTTATCACGCTAATTACTTCATCAGAGGTCGAGGAGGAGGAGGAGGAGGAGGAGGAGGAGCAGGAAGAGGAGGCCCCGGCCTCTCCGCTGTCTCTCCTCAGGAAGTTGGAGGTTACAGTTAACCACACTCTTGCATGGATCAATGCTGATCGTTCCCCCCCATCCCTCCTCATCACCAGACAGCCCTCACCACCTCCACCCCCTGACCTCCCAGCAATGTGGCCCATATACCGACCGACCTCCTCCCCAGAGCCTGGGAGAGATGAGTCTCCAATAATGGGAACATGAGGCTGTCATTGGGGATTTGAGTTAAAGCCGGCCTGTACATCCGCCCCCTGCCAGGGCTCTGTGTATGTACCCCCGTCAGGTGCAGGATCAGAGACTAGGTATGCACGGAATGCCAGCTCCTTCCCAGGGCCGTAAGCACGCCATGCCACGCACTAACTCGCGCTCACACACACATAAGCATACAAACACACACAGATACACTCACATATACATAAACACAGATACACACATATACTGTACATACACACCCACACACACATATATATATGTATACAAACACACGCACATACACTCACATATGCATACACAAACATATACACACATATACATACACACACGCAAACACACACTTAAACATACACACACACACGCACATGCAAATACCCATACACATATTCATACACACAAACGCTCACATATACATACAAACACACACAAAAATGCACACACAGACACACACAAACCCACACACACACACAAAAATGCACACACACCACACACATACACAAAAAAACACACAAACCACCTTGCATACACACACACACACACACACAAACATGGACACGTGGCTGAAGGGGGCTCTATGGGGAGACGGCGTTGCAGGTCAAAGGGCGAGGATTAGCCTTCATGCGCGGCGGACGATGTTCAATCTGGGATCATTTATGGAAGCAAGACCCAACCCAAGCTGCAGAAGACGGATTGCAACACTCCATCAGGCACGCTTCTGGTGGTCACACGCAATGACCCATGGACGGTGTAGTCCAACACTGAGACGGCCCCCAGCTCCGGCTCACCTCCCATCCATCGCCTGTCTTTGACCCTGAGACGTCTCATCCGGCCCAGGGCAAGGACACACCAGGGTAGATTAGGTTTTCTTTCCTTTTTTATCTTCACACATAGTAATCTCATTTCACGGGCTCCGCACAACCAAGGTCAGCCTGGAGGAAGGGCGGGGAGAGCAGGGTCCCTGGAGGTGGGTGGAGGTCCTCTCACATGCTGCCCTGTGCATCATCTCACATGCTGGGTGTGTTTCAGCTAGGGGCCCCTTTCTTCTGTTATGGAGTGTCAGGGTATCTGGTTGAACTAAAACTAAAAATATGAAGTTTAGCTTCGCTGACAGGCTACTCATGACTCAAGTTGGTGGGAGTATATCCATTTGAGAGAGAGAGAGAGAGAGAGAGAGAGAGAGAGAGAGAGAGAGACCAGAGACAGTGCCCTTGGGGGAAATGTCAAGCCTTGATCAAATGTATTTCATCACCTCACCCTGCCTTATGCCGCTCTTTCTCAACTCTCACTCTCTTGGGGGCAGGGTTAGTAGGCAGGTCAATGAAGCGGACCACAACCTCCACGCCCCGAGCCCCCAAACGTGGGGGTCTAACGTGACATTCAGAGACCCTCCATCCACCACACCCACCCCACACCCCCCGCCGAGAACCCCATGGAGTGTGATAACGACACGGTGTGAGTTACATACCAGCGCATCGCATAGATAACATACCAAACCCAGAGCAGCTGCTGCCTCCGACTCCCCTCAACACATTCCCCACTCGTTGATGAGCACGAGCACTTCCAACACACACACACACACACACACAAATGCACTTGTACCCACATGCGAGTGTGCATACACAATCGCACATGCACATGTACACAGGCCGTTGCATATGTGCACGCACAAGCACGTGCACACATACACACCGTGCATGTGTGCACACGCGCACATGCAGCTTTCGGCGGAGCCTCTGAGTCTCTCTGGCCTTTGTAAACGGCCGTGGAGAATGTGTGTGTAATGGGGTACGGCGGGTAATAATGCCGGGATCATCCATGTGCGACACAGGCAGCGGAGCCCGTCTGTACGTTGGATGGGAGGGGAGGGAGAGGCGAGCAGAGCGGTGTAAGTCTTAATAAGGTCTGGTACCAGCCAAGGTATAAGCACGCATTAATAAAGAGTCTCTGGGGCCGGCACAGACAAAGCCGGGGTTTAGGCGTGAACCTGGTGGGGAAAGTGAGGCCCAAAAATAGCGTGTGTTAATGAACGTTCAGACATGCACACACACACACACATGCGCACACACTCACACACACGCGCACACACTCACACACACACACACACACACACACACACACACACACACACACACACTGTATGAACAAACACACATATACACACTTATACACACAAAAGTTACACACACAAATCATAAATCGTTTTAAAATAAATCCCTGCTAGGCATTTCCAAACATCAACGTGGAGGCACATTAATACAGTGAATCTTGCATAGCCTGTAAAAACCAAGAGATCCAAGATATGAACCGTCTTTATTGTACTGAATGGTGCAAAGCCAACACCACTTTACACTAACAAAGAATCTCAGGTATCGAGTGAATATATTGAATACAAAAACATAGTTTCCTTATTTCTCTAACCCCATCTCTCTCTCCCTCTTTCTCTCTCTCTCTCTATCCCCCACCCCCCTCACAGCTGTTTGTAATGGCTTCCTGGAAAGGTGTGTTGACCCATAGAGAGGCTGTGCTCTGCCCATGAAGGGGCTTCGGTGAGCCTGGCCCAGCGATGTTTTCTTTTAATAAAGCCCAAAAAAGAAAAGTGATTAGCCCACCTCCCCCAGTCACAGTATGGATTTAACCCCTTCAGCCATTCTCAGAGAGGCGCATCAAATCTCTCTCATGCATAGGGCAGGATATGAAAGATGCCTTTCAGATCCTCACAGAACATATGCCGGCCCACACGTGATGTGTCTGTGACGGACGTGTGTGTGAGTGAGTGTTTGGGTGGGGGGGGGGGGGGGGAGGGAGGGAGTGCATGAGTGTGTTCACACATGAGAAAGTGTGTATGTGTGTGTGTCTGTCTGTGTGTGTCAGTGTCAGTGTGTGTGTGTGTGTATGCGTAAGTATGTGTGCAAGTGTGTATTCGCACGTGAGAGCGTATGTGTGTGTGCATCCCCCCACAGCAGATCTGCAGACTGTCCCTTGTCCTCTCAGACCATCGGATATTAAAGTTGAGATTTGCGCGTTGGCAAAACATATCTCAGCATATCCCCAGGCATACTGCATCCACTTCACAGGCCCTGGCCCTGCTACCGAGGCTCAGTCACAGCACAAGAATGAAGCGATTCCCGGACGTGTGAAGAATTCCCTAGGTCTGCCAGAGAGAAGGCCTCTGAAGCATTCGGATGTCGGTTTGAGTTCTGCACGCGTCGGACTGATACGTTCCCTCTTTCCTCCTGATATCCCACATTTTTCAGGCCGACCACGAGCTAGGGTACCCTGAGCATAAAACACAAACAAACATGTATTCCATGCGCTCACGTGTCCAGAGTGGAGACAGAGGTCTCTTCCCCGGGCGTGTGAAACAACTGTGTACAAAACAATAAAGAAAAGAGTTGGACTCCAATTTGGGTGGGCGTGACCACCAATGATTTGCCAATCATTCCACTGCTTTTATGAGACTGACACTGTTGCCAAGAGACGAGAGAGAAATCCTTTGAGATATAAATCAGGAGAGGATCCCGAATGGAGGGATAAAAAGATAGGAGTGAGACAGCCAAGTGGAGAGAAAAAACAACTGAAAGAATTGGAGATAGTATTTAAGAGAAAATGAGGAAACAAAAAGCCGTAGCTATGATGACAGACACTTGCTTAACGTCTGATCAGAATGGCTTCCAATGCTAAACCACAGAACACTAATGTGTTGATTGAGATATTTGATTTTTTAATAGATTATATTTAGAATGGTACTTCATTTAAAGGAGTAATGTTGTACTCGCTTTGAGACAAAGAAAAAGCATTCCGGCATGGAGAGTTCTGCTGCTGACTTAATTTATATTGATCCCAATAGTGGTCATTCTTACTTATACATCCTTTGTGTAATCATGATTGACAGCAGGAGACCTCCAACGCTGCATCTCCGTCTGATAAGAGCCAATAAACCATATGTATTGCTACCAAGGGAGTCCAAAGGAAAACGTTCAGGCATGTGAAATGATTCCCCAGCAGCAGATAATACAGTTCAAGAATCATTTTCCCCTTCAGAATACTGTTGGATCATCTGAATACCGTTTAAAGTCACTCATTTTGTGGACTAGTATCAAAACTGATATGTATTTCTTCCTTCTCTTATCCATCATCTCATACGCATCATGCATATACTGAAAATCTCCCAAACTGTATCCATTCACCCCAAAGGACAACTAGAACCTCTGAAATACTGCGTTTATTCAATTCAAGGAATGCCAAATCAGAAGACGGACGGACGGACGGACGGGGGGTGAAAGTCAAGCCTCTGAATGTGAGGGCGCAGTGGGAGGATGGGAGCATGACAGCCCACCTCGGTTCGGCCTGAATCAAAACATCCCTTCCCTGTTCCGCCGCACTCATGAATGGGAGCGGAGCGCCACACGAGCTTCCACCCAGGGCCTGCTCTTTGTTTGTCTACCCATGGATCCTGGCAGCCCTGGTGCACAGGGAGCAGGAAGGGATTCAGACGGGAAGCCGGGAGAGAGAGTGGAATATCATTAGATAGAGAGAGACAGAGTCCGTCCACTCTATAATCCCTTCGCGGAGCAGGGACCATATGGAACAGGGCTGGTGGCCTGCGACCCCCCCCCCCCCCCCCCCGGTGAGGGCCTTCTGATCAGATGTTTGGCTTGGACTGGATGGCTCTCCTTCCCTGGAGAAATGAGACGGGTCTTAATCTCCTCAGAGTCGGTTCGATCTCGACGCGTCTTCAGGACCCACCTGGCATAAGAAAACCAACTTCCATGGTGGAAATGCGCTTCGGAGCCGGCAGCTGCATGCATACCGACCGAGGCACTCAGGAACATCAACAATGATCTGTACTTGAAAACGGTACAAACGTTTGCCTTTAAAGCGCCTCTTTACTTCCAGAGACCCGGTTCAAAAAGTTTCCAACAAACAAAAGAAATCAAGGGGGATTCATGTCCAGATGCAAGCCATTCATTGTTAATAGTTGTGGTATGTTACCGACTGTTGGCACAAACACAGTAATCGTAATGGCTTACTTGGGCACAGACCATAGTATCTGTTCTGCAAGGAATCTGTGGGCAGTTGGGGCTGACTTCCATTAGCCAGCTGTGCTTCAGGAAATGGGAATGGAAATGGAACAGATGGGATCCGTGGAGCCGGTCCAGCCGAGGAAATTAGCCAATATCTGTTTACTGACCAGGTACCATGGGTCAGCAGTAAACATTACAAGCATCAGGCCTGGCCAGGAAGCAGTGAGGGAGCAGAACAAGAGCAGGCAGGAGGGAGAGAGCGAAAGACATCGGTCTGTCTGTCTGTCTGTTTGTTGCTCCCTCTCCTTCTCTCCCTCTCTCCCTCTCTCCCTCTCCCTCACACACAGTTTGCCGTCTGCCCTGGTGGCATATAGAGACAGACCCATAGAGAGACACTGAGAGCCAGACATGGAGCGGATACAAAAAAAAGAGAATCTAGATAGAGACATCTACTCTAATTGAATCATGTCAGTTAGAAGACCGTTGTATAAGTCAGCGATAGCTCTCGAGATGAGCCTCTTTGACACAATCTTTGCAATCCAAATGAGATTCCATTCTCCCCCATTCACTCAAAGTGCTGTGTATGATAAACTCATTCGGTACATTCTGTAACTTGTGTCGAGTACATCAACACATCTATGCATTGCTTGCATTGTTGGATGTTATTTTCCAGCCAATTTCCTTCAGTTCGCAGTCTAAAGATTAAGATCTAAACTGCCTCCCCTACGTTGTCTTAAACAGCATAACGGTTTGGAGTGAAGCTTTGAGTTATTCAGGTTATCCCAGTTCCTGGGGGCTACATAAAGCATGCATCCTTTTGTCAACTTATCACCCATTAAAAATAATGACTATCGTTCCGTTTCCAAGCATATCAGCGTGGGTCTTGCACCTTTTTATCTAATCAGTGGTCCCTGCTCCCTGATGTCAGGACTGCAGAGTTGCTCACCAGCTTCCGCAAGAGACTCGAGGCTCACTTGTTCACAGTTCCCCTGGACACTGCATAGCCTCCCTCCTCCCTCCGACAGAAGCCGGTCCAAACAGACATCTTTACTCGCATCGGTGACAGAGGCAACGTGGGACACCCTGGATAGACAGGGGGGCTCTTAGGAGGAACTGTCAGCTGTGCAGAGCCAGGAGCTACACGCCAGTCTGCGAGTTTGGGGAGGGCAGAAGTGGGCGGAGATGTGGAGAGGAGAAGGGAAAATGTTTGAACCAATCGAGTAATTAGTGGTTATTTACTAAATACCTCAAACACACACACTCACACACACAAATACACGGATGACCTCCAACACACACTCATGAGAATGTATGCTTGCGTTATCATGTGTGCGTGTGCGTGCGTGCGTGCGTGCGTGCGTGCGTGCGTGCGTGCGTGCGTGCGTGCGTGCGTGCGTGCGTGCGTGCGTGCGTGCGTGCGTGCGTGCGTGCGTGCGTGCGTGCGTGCGTGCGTGCGTGCGTGCGTGCGTGCGTGCGTGCGTGCGTGCGTGCGTGCGTGCGTGCGTGCGTGCGTGCGTGCGTGCGTGCGTGCGTGCGTGCGTGCGTGCGTGCGTGCGTGCGTGCGTGCGTGCGTGCGTGCGTGCGTGCGTGCGTGCGTGCGTGCGTGCGTGCGTGCGTGCGTGCGTGCGTGCGTGCGTGCGTGCGTGCGTGCGTGCGTGCGTGCGTGCGTGCGTGCGTGCGTGCGTGCGTGCGTGCGTGCGTGCGTGCGTGCGTGCGTGCGTGCGTGCGTGCGTGCGTGCGTGCGTGCGTGCGTGTGTGTGTGTGTGTATTTGTGTCTGTGTGTGTGTGTGCATGTGAGTGCGTGCGTCTGCTAGTGATTTAAAGTTTGGTTTGCCTGAAACAGAGCCAGCATATCATGATAAATGCTGAGGGAAAGAAGAGGGAAAAGAGAGAAAGATGGCAAAAGAAAAAAGAAATCAACTCATTGGGGGAGTATTGGAATACTAAAGTAAACCATCAGACCGTTCAGTTCAACCAGCCCCCAGGCCCAAACGTTAATCCTGGAGAGGAGGAGACGATAAACGATAAGCGAGGGACAGAAGAAGCATTCGGCAGAGGTAGGAAAGGTGAGAATGATAAGGGAATAAGGGAAGAGAGAGATTTATGGACGCACTAAAAAGAGAAGGGAGGCTGAGGAGGAGGAAGAGAGGGATTTTCGCTTGGATTTTCAAAAGGCCTCGTTTCTCACACAGTAAAGCCTTTTGGACTCAGAGAGAAGACTGCGGCGTGATTAACGAGTGAGGGGTTTTATTCACCTGTAGTGCCCGGCAGAGGGAAGCTCGGCTGTAAACCTAACGGAGAAGAAAAATAGAAAAGTAAAGCAAACGCGTCATGTATAAAAATACGAAGAAATATGAAGAACTGTAAATGTACAAAGGTATGTTGCTAGGGATAAAAGCAGAGCCCACATTTGTGATCATAACAGAGATAAAGGTAGACGTTAGATGATTAGTTTGACTGTAACCTTGGGGCTAAAACATATAAAGTCAAAGGTATTTTTATTAATGATTAACCTTTTTTGGCTCCGCTTTGATCAAAAACACCCGCTGACATAACTTTCCATTTCAAGAGTAGGTAGAGAAAAGAGAGAGAGAGAGGAAGTGAGACAGAGGTTGAAAGTGAGTGAGGAAGCAAGCGAGGGAGAGCGAGACCCCATATATATTTTGTATTTTTACTACCACACATACCGCCCGAAACAAAAAATCTGGATAATAAATCATGTATAAATGTTGGAGGAAATGGGCAGTGGAAGTATAAGTGGCCAAAGAAACAGAAATGGAAAAAGATTAACTGAGGGATGGAATGAGTGAGTGAGTGAGTGAGTGAGTGAGTGAGTGAGTGAGTGAGTGAGTGAGTGAGTGAGTGAGTGAGTGAGTGAGTGAGTGAGTGAGTGAGAAGGAGAGAGAGACATGAAGGAATAATAATGGCCAAGAACTGAAGAGCGAGTGTTAAACATTCAGATGATAAACGATTAGCACAGAGGCCTGCTGTGAAAGACCAATTCACCACCTGGACCCCCCACACCCCTCCCCTGTCATGCAACGGTTTACAGGGGGTCCGCCCCTAGTCCCCCTGCTACGAGAGGCTCCATTTTCATCCCTAAGCCCTCGCACAACACACACACACACACACACACAAACTTAAGCTCTCAACACAATGCACAATTGTGTGTGTGTGTGTGTGTGTGTGTGTGTGAATGTGTGTGTCACGGGGAAGGGATATCCAACTCCTTGCGGCTGTGACAATGTCTGCCAGAGTTCAGCTTTGTATTCCACAGCCAAGGACAACATACCAACACACACACATGTTCACACACCACAAGGATCATTCAACTGATTGACAGGTGGGAGGGAGAGACAGAGAGAATGCCGTTATGCTAAATGGTGTACGAGTTAAATTACACATCCGACTGGTCAAGGTCTGAAGCATACAGGCAATTAAGGCAAGACACAGGCCAGATCCTTGATTCTGCAATAACACTAATGGAATATGTGATCTCTTAAATATAAAGAAAATAAGTAACATCTGAGAACTGCACTGCACTCACCTGATAGCGAAATGTAGTGTAGCAAGTGTGGTGAGTCGGGCAGATGTATGGGCCACCTGTGCGGTCCTTATGTACTACACAACCACATAAACGCATGCATATTAACAAACGCC
Source organism: Gadus macrocephalus (assembly GCF_031168955.1). Classification (NCBI taxonomy): domain Eukaryota; kingdom Metazoa; phylum Chordata; class Actinopteri; order Gadiformes; family Gadidae; genus Gadus; species Gadus macrocephalus. The sequence continues at coordinate 16,334,568 of NC_082382.1, forward strand.
TGTTGACCAGACCTCAAAGGTCTTACGCGGTGCTTTAAGCCCCAGCTCTTTATGACTTGACCTGATCACTCTAACAGAACACAGTGCTCACGTGCTCCCATGCCTCACTTGTACCTGCCCTGGTCTCTCTACCTCTTTTTTTCACTTATGCACGCACGCACACACACACACACACACACGCACACGCACACGCACACGCACACACACAGACTGTGGGAAAGTGGTCCACGTGCCTCCCTCAGGTTGGGGTCACGCGAGTCAGACATGTGAAGCCCTGCTGTTTATGGGTGACAGGGGAATACAGAGGAATCACAGGCCGCTAATCAACATGCTGGAGCGGGAGGAGAGGGGAGGAGGGGAAGGGGAGGTAAAACCCTGAAGACCTTTCTTATAGGAAGGCCTTTAGTGTTTTTTAGTTAGTTTGTAGCTAAGTGTTTTAGCAATCTTTTATGTTCTTTTTTAGTGTGAATAGCACTTTGGGTTACCCTGAGTGAAATATGCTTTATATATGAAACAAAACTATTGTGAATGGTGTGAATAGCAGTAGTAGAAGTACTTTACAGGCCTACTCACTTTTAACTGCAAAACAGAGATTAGCCATTCATCACTATTTGTGTGATTGATATTTTTAATAAAAGCTAAGTTATGAAAACCTTTTTGTCGTTGTGCTACGGACACCTTTCAGCTCACCCTTTACACAAACATTAACACAGAACACCCACACACAACAGTGTGTGAGGAGATGGCTGATGTTTGGCTCATGGATCCTCACATCCCGTAAGCCCTATGAGCCGTGGAGAAGAGAAGGCAAGTGAACGGCACAGTGGTTCACAAGGCTGTGGCGATATGTTTCCCATATGTAATCACAGAGACATGGTTAATCACCAAACGCCCGCTCTCTGACAAGCCATTAATTACAATTATGCGCCTTGCATGACTTCAAAAAAAGTTTACCAATTGGAACAGATTTCCCCCTGATGCATAGTAGACAACAACAAAAGAGGACAGGATTGGCAGGAGTGAATGACTCCAATGTCTTGGGCAATTTGTATAAACAACTAACTCCTCATACTCTGATCGTGTTTATTTTAAACTATCCTCCGCTTCCATCCCTCATACCCTCGCTCCATCATCGTTGTTTTCTGTTGAATGTACATCGCAGATCTTATTATATAGTAGTTATATTTCCTACTGTGTTTGGCTTAGATGTTTGGAATATGTCAGTGCAATTTGTGCAAGGCGAAATATGACATAAACATTGAAGGATGAACTGGTTGTAATGAAAGATTGTCATGCATTTGGCCTTGAAGAAAACATTTCAATGAGCCGTGTCTATTGCTGAAACGGACCTGATCGCTTCAACTCATCCACTTCAGGAGTAAATCCAGAAGACCTCCAATAATTGAGCTGTTTCATACATCAACGCTTAGGCTATTAAAACCAATGACATAAGTTAAGTGGTTTAATAAATCCCTTGTATTTGTTCAAAGGAATCACTTAATCATACAAGTATCTCATAATTCAATTTGTTCCTTTTTTATTTATAAATGGGTGTGCTTAACACACACACACACACACACACACACACACACACACACACACACACACACACACACACACACACACACACACACACACACACACACACACACACACACACACACACACACTGTCCAGTCTTGGACAAGAGTCTAAGCCTCATGGTTGGGAAGAATAGGGAAGAGCACCAAAAGGGCCCCTAAGTGAGCCAAGGGCAAGGAGAGCCCTGTGTTTACCATGGCAGGGTACAGAGTAGCTCAGGAGATCTACGAAATTGACCGGTTCCAGTCCTCCTTACCCAGAGAGAAAGCCTCCCAATATGTATAGGAGTGACAGGGCCCTGAAAGACTTCACACACACACAAAATCAATGCAGTCCTAACTCGGACCCCCCCCCCCTCACCACCACTGACCACACACCTCCTGGGGGGACCACACCAACCTAAACAATTAGAGATAACAAAGGGAAATGTTTTCCATACCAGAATCGTGTAGAAGGAAAGGGGATTTGGGGCGAGTTGTGTAGATAACCCAGGAAAAGTGAAGGAATTGTTGGCTGGCTGGTTGTTTACTGTGATCCTATAAGGGGGAGAGGAATGCCAAGGCCGTAGCAAGGACGGCATCAGCTGGGATCGTTTTTCATAAACAATGTACACCGTTGCACACCGCTGAACAAAAAGAAGAATGAAAACCATGCAAAGTAAAATAATCACGACGTTTCTGCTAGTGATTTGCAAATCATTTTCTTTATCTGGGAAATGTCATCACACAGAAAGGCCTGAAGGGCATTCACAGTGAAACGCAAAGGGTGAAATGTTATTCAAAGGCAATAATCAAAAAAAGGAGCTTTACTAGTATATTCTCCATGAAATCAATCAGTTCCACAGTGCCAAGTTTCAAAAGGAAGGAAGACGTTGTGTATCGGGATCTGGATCGACATTAGCAGGGCCTACCCTATTGATTTGGAAAATTTGATTCAACTGATTCAGATAATTCCATTAAAGGGCTTAAGACTTTTTTTTCACAGCAGCTTTAATGTTCTGAGACGGCTTCAAAGAGGAGAGAGAGGCGCTGGCTTAGTGATCACAAAGAAGACAGCCAGCTGAAGAGACAGAGGGACTGGCACACGATAAATGAATGGATTAATGAATGGATGTAAAGACTGATGGTCCAACAGGCAAGCATGACTGTCCCCATCCGTCACATGGCTCGCACCCACACACATTCGCGGCTAATAAAGAGGCATGTAATGCCGTTTGTCTTAACTGTTGTATGTGCATCCATCAAAGTCAACCCAATTACCTTGATCGTGCCAAGACTTGGCGTTCACTCACATGATGGACCCGTCTTGACTCAGCGCTTTTGGCTGAATCTCAATCAATAAGATTGCGCCAAATGGTTTCACACCAACTCTTAATTATACACCAAGTTGTTAAGAATCAAGAGAATCAAAAGGAACACATTTTTTCTGTTTATTGGAGACATTTTTGGTGTTTAACCAAGACTTTGAAAATCAAGAGAATCCACAGAACCAATGCTATATCTCTATTCTCACAACATTGGAGGTTACAAGACTTCCAAAATTAGGGGGGGGGTTACAGACACACCATCGTCTCCATTGCTTTATTGGCATTTATCCATACTGATGGAGGGGTCTGGTGTCTATATTCTGACTGTTTAAAATACTTTATACCATCACCTCCAATGGCTCCTCAACCTTAGGGCTATGATTGCCATCTAGTGGAAATAGTTACCATTCTGGAACCACTTCTATTGTGTTGAAGAAAATTGTATCTGTTGTGTAACAAAACACATTATTCATGAGGCTTTAAGAAATGCTTTGTTTAATACAAAGGAATGTAGGGCGTATAACAAGTTCTCAATACAATATGATAATCAATCACTCCATTCAAATCGTGAACTCTGCCTGACAAAAATAAGTACAATTGTGGTTTATTTTGCTTTGTGATAGTTCAGTTTCATCATCGATGTTCCAAAACTAAATGATAAATGATTGACCGCCATCTGATGCATATTACTTACAATGGGATTCTTATTTCTCCAGATCCTAGAAATAAGGAGCACATGGGCGATGACTGAGAAATTGCTTTTCCACAAATCAAACTGGAATACTTGTTAAATGGGTTCCCGAAACTGCAATAAACCATAAAAAAGAGTCCAAAGAAAGTCCCAAAATTAGCAATGACTTACTGGGAGGTAACAGTGAAGTATTGACACATCCTGCAAAGGCAGTGCTGCATTTAGTAGACAGTATTAGGGGAAGGACTGTTCAGTAAGTAGATACTATCATGGGAAGGACTGTTAGTATATAGCATAAGAGGACAGTTAAGTGTATAGCAACGACATGCTTGTAACAGCTGCTGACCAGTTGTAAAAAAAAAAAAAAAAAAACTGAATGAATGTTCAGTATCCAACATGGGTTTTAAGTGCAGTGGGCTCAAAGTACTACAATGACTTTTTTTTCCAGAACGCATTATGACCACTAGAGGGCAACAATGAACTATTCCATTGCTGACACAATCTGTTCTTATTGCACCCAAGAAATCCGATAGAATGATACAGAACATCTGAATCTAAATGATCACTGCTTGAAACAGCATAGGAACAAATAGTATTTCATTATAAGTGGAGATGGTTTTGGCACTGAATTAACGATCTTCTCAAACAATGTTGGGACTCTGCTTGCATCTTCGGGCTGCGTGTCCCGTCTCTTTACCTGACGTGGCCCGCAGCAGAGGGATGGAGGAAGGGGATCACTCAGGTGTCACACCTTCGGGCAGGTCCACCACGACCGGGGCGCAGTCGTCCAGATCGGCGTCAAAGTCCCAGCGGAACTTCTTTGTGAGGTGGACCTTGAACTTCTCCGCTCTCTTCCGCAGGGTGCTGTCCACGCCGGGCCCGATTGCAAACTGGAAGAAGTCCTGGAAAACAATGAATGTAAACGGAGGGTAGATACTATTATAAACGATACAATGCACTGGATGTTGGTAGAGTATTGTCAGAAATATTACGTTCTTGTATTTCCTTATTGCATAGCAATTTTGGATCTTTTATTATTCATCAAAAGTACACTATGTTCATGTAAATTTCAAATGGCTGATGCTCGTGTAAGGTTGAGGACCCCAAAAATACATGACTAGCTCGCTAGCTTCGGCATTTTTTCTGCCCAGCCTTGGTGAATACCCGCGCAATGTGTGCCCGAGCACCACTCATTTCATGAGTGGACTTAAAAAAGGCCTGAAACAGCCATAGATTGTTTACTTTGTCCGAATTTATTCATTAATTGGGACTTTTGGGATGTAAAGAGAAAGAATGCTTGTAAATTCTGCTTTAATATGCACAACTTAAACATTTCTTAATTGCTCAATTAAATTTCAAATAGAACATCTACTAAAAGAAAATCTGAAATATGTTATTCAGCATTTTCAGAAAATGCTATCGGGGCAGGTTAATACATACCTTCTACACGGCCTGACATGCCTGCATTATTATTTGATTAACATTTAAAGATGGTTAGTCACAGTTATGAATTGGCTACCTGGAGTGTGGACGTGAGGAAGTTGTCCTGCGATACAATGTCAACAAAGAAGTCTGGTGGGATTTCTCCAAGTTGATGGTAGAGCACGGCGATGAGGCCCAGGTACAGCTCCTTGTGGCTTCGCATGGCGTCCTCCGAGCGACAGAGGAGAGCCAGCAGCCGCTTCCAGTGCTCAAAGCCATCGTACACATTCCCGATCACGAAGCATACAAAGGCAAACTGAAGCTCACCTGTGGAGGAGGATAGCATTGGTAAAGTAAATATTACCAGAAAACGTTTTCCATTTAGTCAAGTATAAAATAAATAAGTGAATGTCTGCTTTGACCCCCAACAAACCCTGTGGACACTCACCTAGAACGTCGAGGGGCTTCAGTTTGTAGTGCTTCTCCAGCAGATTCACCAGGGCGTAGCTCAGATCCAGGCTACACTGGGTGATCTGGGCAGGTGTGGCACCTGGAGGGTATGTCTGACTGGGGATACTGGAGAAGCGTAGCTCTGTGCCTTCCCTCTGCTTCATCTGGGGAAGCTTTTCTAAGCCCTCCTTCATACTCTGACAAGCAACGTCATTCTTCGGCAGATTTTGCTCTTCCCGATCCTTGGTGTGTTTGAGTTGGAGTTCGGGGATGACGTCACAGAAGGCACACACTCTGCCAGACAGAGGCTGCAGCTGATTGGCCACGTCCTGGGTCAGGCGGTCGGTCAGAGACACCCACTTTCGCATCACTTCATATGGGTAGGGCCCAAGGAATGGGTCTAAGTCTTGTAGGTTGGCCCTGACACGACTCACCTCCTCCTCATTCTCAGAGGGTGAGAAGTCTAGATCTTCTTCTTTTGGATCCCAGTTAGCTAAAAGGATCTCCCGACTTTTAAGGGTGAGGAAGAGGCCGGTCTTTGGGCCAGTTTCACCTCCAATGTGAGCTGGGTTAGAAGAAGAGTAGTGCAAAAAGTGCAATCCTGGAGGAATCATCTTAACACCTCGAAAGCGGGGACCAACCTTCCAGCTCTTGTAGTCAATACCCAACTCTGTGCCCTGAGGAACTCCCAGCAAGACCAAGGTAGCTCCCTCCTCGAAGAGCCTCCGAGCAACATCAGGATCCATGTCCACACTGGCCATGGCTTGTCAATCACAGAGCCAATCAGTGCTGAAGGAAACCAGGCGATCATTTTATTTGAATTAGATAGAAATAACGTATGACGGTTCAGTCTCATCGTACGCATTACGGTACTTATAGTTACTTTTTTTTTTAAACATTGACTGAATCAAAGTTAGATTTTCCCTGACCAGAAATAGTGATTTGAAGTTTGCTCTGCCAATAATGCATGTATACTAAAACCACAAGAAAATAAAACGTCATCACATGTCTAGACTGGTCGACATTCTTTATGTTACGATTTGATTTAGAAATAGTAATACATACGTCAATATCGTTGGCGGATCGGCTATTCAAGACTGTGCGTGAGGTTAGTACTCCCGTGAGAAACCCTCTATTGAAACAAAAGTTCCGCTTCCGCAACAGAAACGGTTCGGCGGACGGCTGCAGTTCGGATTATTGTTGAAAATGAATGGCAAACTTTACAACCTAGGTTCGCCATTGAAGTGATCTATTTAATTTTACTCGAAAGGCAAACAGTCAAATAATGTACACTGTCGTGTTTCAATATTGGTTACACTCTTCCGGTTATGTGACACCACGTGATTTTATAATTAGTGCTCGGCTGAGCTGCAGGATCGAGTCTTCTGCACTGTATTCTGGTAAAATAGTCTAAGTAAACATACAGACGATATATTTTGATGTAGGTTTCAAAATACATATTGAGAACGGGAAATAGCTTACAATGTTAGCACCTCTAACCTGGAATTAGACCGAAACATTCAGTTAAAAGGTCATCGACAGATACCCTTCACGTGGAGGTAGGAAGTTGACAGTAGGAGGCTTGTATGTGTATACCTTTTCAATGACTGACAACATAACCGCCCTGCAACGAATCTGTTACTTGTTACTGTTGTTATAGCTGAAAAAGAATGTCAATAGTCACTTAGTATCTGGAATGAATGTTTTTATGACTGTTATGATTTGCTGATACATCAAATAAACCCTTATTGATCATTATACTTTGAATGCAAAAATGATATACCATGTTGAAAGAAAAACTTTTCAAGCAGAACTTTAATTTTTTATAATTTCATTGCTGTCTTCTCTTTGCCTTTCAGCATACGAGTTGATGTCTGCATGTGTGATCTATCGCCAGCTGGCCAGGCGAGGCCATGTCCCCCAATGCTATAAGGATGTCCTCCTGGCCAGGAAACTTCACAGGGCTCTTTGCGACCCAGAGGCTGAGGCTGATGAGCAACAGAAGGAGACGGAGGCAGCTGTCCACCCGGGGGTGTATCGGCTGCACTACAACCCCACCTTGTATCGCCGCCCCAAGAAGGAGAGTGACGCCGCGGCGATCAAAGCCAAAATCGACGAGGACGCACAGGGCTTCATAGTCGCCACGCCCTCCTTCAGGCAGCAGAGCAACCACTACAGTGTGAGCTCCTCACGGCGCCTCTCCAGCACCAAAAACAAGCTACTGGACCTGGCTTTCAACAAAGCCTCCGAGGACAGGACCCCACCGCGGTCTTTTGACAACAGAGAGGCCAAACCATCGGAGGACGATCCTTATAAACCCGACCCACGCGCCTTTCAGCGATGCCGGCCGGAGTACGCCTCGACGACCCTTGATCTTAGCCAGAGGCCGCCTGCCATCCGATCCGAACGGGCGTTGCAGCTTCTCCACAAAGCGTCGGTGCTGAAGGGCAGCCTGAAGGCGGCGGACGTGGCCGAGTTCCTCCGGGAGCTGGGTCACCTGCAGCCGGAGCAGACATCGCTGGCGAGGAGCGACACTCGCTTCATCATGCTCCTCCGCTACTCGGTGGAGAACCTGCGGCAGTTCAGCCACGCCCAGCTTCTGCAGGTGCTGGAGTCCTTTGTGTGGCTGGACCTGTCCCCGGCTCACAGTATACTCGGGCAGTTTGAGAGTGAGCTGATACAAAGGGCTCCTCAGATGAGCCTCCCCCAGCTGCTGCTGGCGGCCGACCTGTGGCGCTGCCTGAAGAAGCCAGTGCCTCAGTTCCTACAACAACTCTATGACTCTGTGGAGCTGCAGCACATGGGTGTGGCTGAGCTTGTCCAATTGGCATACATTATGGGGGAAGGAAGGCACTGCCCAAAGGATTTAGTCGGCCGCATTGAGACGATCTTACTGCGCCACCTGGATAAACTTGAACCAGAGGAGGTGGGCACTGTGTGCCTGGGGCTCTTTAAATCGCAGACATCCCTTTCCGAAAGAGCCGTGGCCTGCCTCGTAGACAAGGCCCACTCTGTGGTGGGGGAGATGACTGACTTTGCTATGGTGAATGTCATGAAACTGTTGCGGTTCAGCCACCTTGACCACACGGTGTGGCTGGAAGTGATGGCTCAGGAGGTGCCACGGCGAGTCCCGGGAATGGGCGTCATGGGGCTGATGCACGTGACGCTGGCCTGCTCTGCACTTCACTACCGCAGCGATGCTATTCTCATGTCTGTGGCGGAGAGGTTGCCCTCCTTGGCGCAACGGTGCCGGAGCAAAGACTCCTGCAAGCTGCTGTGGTCCTTTGGAACCCTGGGTATTCCCCCTTCCCAGTGTCCGGACTTGTACTCCAGCCTTGTTGCGGCTATGAGACAGAGAAAGGCAGAGTTCGAGCACTATCCTGAGCATCTTCTCACAGGGCTTCTAGGCCTGGCCTTTGTTGAGCAGTTCCCAGAGGACCTCCTAGCGTTAGCCCTGAGCCCGGAGTTTGTCAGCCGAGCATTGAAAAAGACCCAGCTGGAGTTGAGCAAAGATCTGTTCACTCTAGATGGGACGGTGGGGCTAGAGTTGCCTCACTGGACTGGCCCAAGGTTGGCGGTCAGACCAAGAGAGGAGGCTGCGAAAATGCTGTGGAGGTACGCTCAGACGGATATATGCCAGAAACCAGAGGTTCTGGAGGCAGAGCGACTGCTGCGGGATCTGCTGGGGGGCCGGCAGTTTGTATGTAAAAGAATGATTCTGCCTCACACCCGCTCTATAGACCTGTTGGTTCACCTAGATCCCACCGGGATTCCGCTACCTGTGAACGTAAGTCTTGAAACTGCTGTAATTCCAGAGAAGAGCTTGTCAACCAGTCATGCTCACAAGAAATTGTTAGCAATGGTAGGGGTGAGGCTCACTGAAGATCTCCTAACACAGATGGTCTCCTCTAAAAAGGACATGGAGCCTTCAGGTTTGTCACATCAATCTTCACCACCAGCTCTGCTCAGACTAGAGGCTGATGGAGTAAACCAGATGAGAGTGGAGTCGGAGCTCGCTACGACCAGGCCCCGCATGCTAACTGACACGCCTACGAAGTTGAACAAAACCCTGGTCAAGCTGGCCATTCAGGTGTCCAACAGGAACCACTACTGCTACCAATCAGAGCAGCTGATGGGGCTTCATGCCCTGAAGAGGAGACAGCTCCAGCTGGCAGGATACAGGGTGGTAGAGCTGAACCACTGGGAGTGGTTCCCCCTGCTGAGGAAGCGCCAGGCGGAAAAACTTGCATATTTACACTGTAAAATCTACGGCAGTATGGACTGAGGACTCTTACCCGCATTATAGGAATGTTTGTGATTCATTAAAAATTGCCACAAAACCACAAGGAAACATTTTTTATCTATTAATCTTGTTCACTTATGACTTATAAGATAAGATATACTTTATTCATCTCAGTGCAACCACGAAATGATCCCATCACTGATGTGCATGATTTATGTTTTATATATAATCATGACAGGATTATAGAAACAATGATCAAATTTACAGTATAGAAATACTACAACTTGTATAAGGAGGTTCTACAGTACACTATAGATCTGAGACTACCAAACATTGGAAGCTACAAAATATAAACATCTATCGTATGACAAGACATCTAGCTTTATTGACTGTATTTGGTCTATTTACATTTATTCGTTCAGCAAACGCTAATCTGTTGAACGATAATCTGTTAATTTAGGAAACATTATCACGTGGGATATCATGGTTTCCTATTTTTTGAAAGAGTTAGTGAAAGAATGCTTTGAAACTTCTGCCAACAGTTGATGAGTGCCTTGATGATGATAATGCGCTTGAGCCTTCGTCTCTTCCCTTTTGTTTTTCTCGCAGGGCAAACTTTATTTTGCTGTACCTGAAGATATAAAAAGTACAATAACAAGTATTACACAACTTTTCTTAAACCTTCTGCAATATAATATGAATGATTTTTCAATGGCTGCGATCACAGAAAGCAATGTCATCAATATCATCACAGATGAAGGGGGTATTTGAATAGGTAGTAAAATTCATTAAAAAATAAGTGTGATACAAATAACCTGTATTATTAAAGGGGGATAGAGTGGGTTTGCTTATCTGCAAGACCAGTGTGTAAAAAGTTATTCCTGTAAACGCCTCACCATGTTCTGTCTGCAGTTGTAAGTGAGGAGCTGTTCCATGCTGTCGACTGGTTTTTCCAAGGCCGTTGCTGGTTTTTTACCCCTGTGGCATCTAAACTGTTGAATCATACCATGAATAGACCGTAGGATGTGGTGGGCCTGTCATGAGAGATTGACATTGCAATACATGTGACACAAAGGCAGGATAACCTGGATGGCCAGGTATAAGTAATGAAGTGAAGAGTTGAGCTGAGCAGTGAAACATTTCTCTTAACCCTGTCCATGGTGCTGAAACAAGGAGGTCAACTTTTATAGGTAGTTATTTACCTTCGCTGATGGGCAGTGGTCCCTTTCTTTGGATACGTTTAATTTGCTGGTCAAATTCTGAAATAAATAACAGTCCAAGTGTGAAATGCAACGCCATGCAGACAAAAATATGGCGATAAGGGAGGGCAAGGCCACCCACAGATGGCGCATACTCGTTTTTATCCATGAGTCCACGTCTTAGGAGGCTCTCCACTATTTACTTGGCATTTCAATTCAAATCGAAACTTAACCCCGAAAGATCACACCACAACCTCTGCATACCAGACTTTGAAGTTCTACCAGGATGATGTTTCGGTAGGTGTCGTGGATTTCCTTGTAGTTACACTTGCGTTCACCACAGCAAACGACCAACAGAATAACCATGGTGAAACTTCGAAGAAAATACCCGTTGAGACCCTGTGGAATATATGCACTTGAATTAAAAAAGGATCGCAAGATGATTGTAGGCTGCTGTTGCGCCACGCATAATTGTTACTGTGTGCCCTCGCCAAAGCGCGCCAACTAATACTTGCAGATACATGCGCTCTTCGTGTCCCGTTGCTCAGTAATCAGCGGCTAATGCCAACACGCATGGAGCCATTCCAAACGCAAATTTCTGAACACAACTGCGGAACATTGTAATGCATTGGATGTTATTTTTGTGTCCGTGCATGCGAACGAAGCCAACTCACCATTTATCATATTTTATTGCGGGACCCACAAATAAAAACCCATCGCTTTGAGAAGAAATAATAGTCCATCAGATGGCTATGGTAGCAACCAGCCGACCCAGAATGCGGTGATTGTATCCGAACCAAATCAAGAGGTAGGCAGGCAGAAAGTTTAACCATTCAGGAGGTTGATATCGCACGTGGTTTTTTTCCTGAGTTATCAAATCCAACGCCGGCTCCGGTTTCCTTTACCGTCATGGGTTGCTTGCTACTCGTGGGTTAAGAATACGCTCCAAACTCAAGTCTGATCAAGTCATGGAAAACTTCCTCAAACATAAACTTTCGTTTGAGTGGTGCAAGGTTCAAAGGTATCTTTTTTTAATGCAGTTTCCGGTTGAGAAATTCAAGCAACAAAGCTGCAATGATGTAGGACTATACCTTACCTCTACAACAGATAACTACAATATATTGAAAGGGACTTGGATGGGGATAACCATTTGCATTAAAACGGTCAGACAATAAAAGATTACAATTTTCTGAGTTTTAATAATATGGGGGAATCAAACCCACCCACTAAGTTTGTAAGAGATCAAATAAACAAGCTGAGAAAAATGTTATCTTAAACCTGCAGGGGTTCAGTCAAACAACGCATCACAAATAAAGAATCAACAACACAAATCCCTAGAATGATACGCTTATACACGCCGTTTACTTAAGCTCACAAAACAAAAATATAACGAGACAAAATTAACCCATAAAAATACATGTTTCTTTCGTTGTTATCCACGGTTCAGCCAGATGGAGCACAACCAAAGCAATGAAAAAGGTGAACAGCCGAAATGAATGAGTGTGGCCACTGTATACATATCACTGTACACAGCAGGAGGGAAAAAAAGAACAAGAGTCACAGCTCAGAGCCTTTCCCCCGACCACTAATGTGTGCTGAGCGCCCGAGTCCTGCCAAACTGCCTTGAATCCTTCGTGTGAATGAAACCATGATCAGAAGGTGTTCTTGATCTTGGCCGCCACCTGGGTGAGGATCTCACCGATCTTCTTCTGCCAGTTGAGGACGTGTTTGGACTCGGCGCACCACAGCTCTCCGTGGCGCGGCTCGGCGTTCTCACACCTCTTGCGTACCTCCTCCTGCTGCTCCTGTGGGCGGGCGGGGGCGGCAACATTAGGGTGGTGCGTGTCGGGGGCTGCTTTCATGGAGGTCCATTGAGCCGCTTTCATCCAAAGTGATACAGGGTTGTTGGAGAGAAACCTCAACACTGAGCTAGTTTCTATTTAGAGAGTAGTACACATGACACGGTTTGTTTTGGACACAGTTGTGATGTGGTGGTAGGCGGTATTTTCTTCTACAATACTTGTGCTGTCGGCTTGACTAATAAATGTAAGCGTGAAATCCAAATGTGACCTTAGTGGAAACATATTATCGGAACTGTCCAATGTATGTATGCATTCAGCTATAGTTGATAAGCACAAACTGTGTTCTACGCTGTTCAGCCACTTTTGTATGAAAAAGAAAATGGAACGCAATTTTCACAACATTTGTAAGAAGCAGAACACTCTAGAAAATAGCCGAGACACTTACCGGTAAATGCTCCCTCATTTAGGAGCCCCCCCCCCCCCCCCCCGCACACACACACACACACACACACACACACACACACACACACACACACACACACACACACACACACACACACACACACACACACACACACACACACACACACACACACACACACACACACACACACACACACACACACACACACACACCTGAGGCATATTTACCTCTGTGCCGTGCTGCAATTCAAACTTATAGAAGAGCGCCCAAGCATCTCCCAGGTCTGGCTCGATCTTCACTGTCCTCAGGAACCATTCTCTGGCCTTGGTGATCTTACGCTCGCTCCAGAACAACCTGAGGGGGGCAATAAAAACAACACCATTAGAAGCACTGTGGTGGGACATGCACACCCTTTCCTGGATGATTACAGCTATGTGGGCAAAAATCCTAAGGCAAAGTGGACTTTAAAAATTCCTGTTCAATCCTTGTTGAGGATGAAAGTAAGACCAACAGAGCCTGAAGGAACAAATGATTGTGAGAACATTGTGAAACAGTAGGACAAGAGGAGCCGTACTTGGCCACAGCCAGCAGGACGTGGGGGTCGTGTTCACATTTCTTCAGCGCGTCCACGCTCTTGGTCTTCCTCTGCGGCCGGGCCTCCAGGAACACTGCCTCAGCCCACAGGATGCCTTGAGGAAAGACGAGAGTAAGGCCCAATCCCATTTCTACCCCTTACCCCTTCAAAACAAGGGGGAGGGGTAAGGGGAAGGGGCAAGGGGTCGAAATGGGATTGGGCCTAACTAGCACCGTAACCAACGGCGACACTTCCTGTTTCTGTGAGTAGTAGTCAGATTGTATACACATCAGTAAGAAAACGATACATCTCAACACGGAACACATCAGCCCAGATCAAATAGGTGGACCATGAATTCTAGATGTCTCACCAGAGTTGGCGCACTCTTGCAGGGCTTTAGCCATCAGGGTGTGGGAGATATTCTTTAGTCCTGCCCGGAACTCTAGTCGGACTGATTCCAACCTGAAAAAGGCCATCATGTACAGTGTCAAATACATTGAACTGCTAAAGCACATCACTCAGTATTAGTAATCTGTCAAAAACTTGGCCCAGTTTGTATTTACTTGGGCCATTCACAGCTCAGATGAAGTAGGATGATAGCGGTGTGTGGTGGTGGAAGGGTTGGGGGAGGGGGGGCTGTCTTACCATATCTCCGGGGTCTGGGGGTTCTTGAGGCGAGCCTTCTCCAGGATGGCTCTGGCCCTGGTGAGCTGTCCCACCCTCTCCTCCAGACGAGAGAGCAGCACCCACAGGGACATGGAGTGGGGACACTTCTTCAGCTGGAAGCAACCCAACAAGAAACACGCCATTTCAGACCAGAGAAGGAGCACTCGAGTCAGACTCAAACTAAAAATATCCAACCCAGTGAGCCGGGCCAGGACTTGTATCCTCATCATGGTAGAAGAGTGGCTGCGCCAAATACAGTTTCCTCCCTCGCACCGCCCCCCCTCCCACTTCTGCTACACCTCCTCCTCACCCCCTGGTTGTAGGCATCTCTGGCCTTGTCATTGTTTTCGGACTGCTCCTCGATCTGGCCCCTCATCATCCACAGCTTGGGGAAGTCCTCGTAGTGCTTGAGGGCCTCGGAGCACAGCTCGTGGGCTGCCTCGATGTTCCCCAACACCCACTCCAGCTTCACCGACTTCATGAACACCTGGGAGGGACACAAACACATGTTGACTTGGATGAAGTACCCTCCGTCGAGAGCTTCCGCTGACCGATCTGTAACTGACGCCTGACTCGCCATCCACCACATTTCTTGAGGATGGATTGTCAAGCGCCAAAGAACATGTTTCATGTGTTCATCTTGTATCATGTTTTATTAACCAATTGGTCTCTAGTGGTTTATAACTCATTATGCAAAGACAAAAACTTCAAAGAAAATTGCAGTGCTGTTTTCAGTTATTTGCGTACACTTACACAAAAAGTTCCTAATGCCGTTACGATGCAAATCTCATAGCTAATTTACATTAGGGGTTTGTGAGTAAAAGATAACATCATAAAGAAGTAAAAATTGGCATCACTTCATAAAAGACTAGAAAATAAGGCAGACTTTTCCACAAAGTGCACTCAGTCCAAGAACGTTGGCGCGTTACCACCGGGTTTGGTGCGCAAAGGTGCGGTACGGATCGTGTTTCCACTTCCAAAAGTGGGCGTGATCCGGACTGAGCCGTTTGAGCTGTACTCGTCTCACAGTACTCCTGAACTAAATTGTTACTCGCCATCATTGGGTGGTATGAGAAAGATGCGTAATAAGTTGTGGCTTATACTATGGAGCGGTACTATTTAAGCGGTCCTGCATCAAAAAGAAAATGTTGATTATTTTTTTCATTCGTCTTTGTAGCTGACAAATAACTTCGGACAAAGAAATTTGGCATAACTGGTCCTAAAAAGGTCTAATTTCATTGGGCTGATGTGGAGGACAGAAGCCTTCAGCAGCACTATCAGCCAGAGTCTTGCCAGCTGTTCAAAGTGCATGGGTTGTGCAAGTCCAGGCCTGACAGATTCCCAGCAGTTATGCAACAACTTGATTATAACACACTATTCAGGCTTCATCGCAACACTCAAGAGTTTAGATTACTAAAAGCCTGTATTTGCCAGATGGGTAACCAAAACCACATCTGGGAAACCTGGGGCAGAGTGGGCCACACATGGCCACCCTTGACTGCCAAAATAGAATGCATCCGGAATTGATGTGCTGAACAGAGGCTCTGCATGACAATAAGGGAGGTCAAAAGTACACATCATCTTTCTGTAGACCTTCAGCAGTGAGGAAAGGCGGCATTTGTATTTATATAAGTATCACGATTAATATCATTTGTTAATTAATCATTCAATCAATCATTATGAACAATTTATTTCGACCTTGTGGACAGGAACATTAAAGGTTGGGTATGGAATATTCTTTTTTGGCCATTTTTGCAAAATTACTTGAAATCCTTATCATAACCCACTTACAGCCACTGAGTTAGAGGTACTGACATGACAATTAAACAAGTCAATCATCTGTGGAACGGGCAGGGCTCGAAAAACTCCAGCCAATGATTTCCAGACCCACCGAGTGGCATTGGACAGTAAGTACGTCAATCAAACGTCGTACTGCACTCCCCCTCCCCTGCTCCCCACGAGTGACCCCTTCGTGCACATACTCAAAGCTTGTGACCCAGAGCAAGCTTCTGTTTGTTGTTATCCTGCGGTAGCTACTGGAGCTAGCTAACTAGCTAATGGCTCTCTCGCGCGCATCTCTGTTCGCTCGTCCATGACTTGGAATGGGTGGAGTCAGAGTCAGCGTTGAAGGAGAGGAGGTAGGACCATTTGAGTTGTGTATTTTCAAAATCTGCTGGCGTTTCCCAAATCCCATACCCAACTTTAATGGGTATGAGATCCCTTCTAATGAGAAAGACACCCTGAAAGGCTCACCCTGGCCGTGGGCGCGCTGCTCCGGGCCTTGGACAGCAGGCGACGGGCTCGCTCGTACTCATTGTTCTCAGACTCCAACTTCACGGCCGCCAGCCAGATCTCCTCACTGTTTGGGTTGGCCTGGAGAGGAACACCCACACACATACAGAGTTCAAGGGAAACGGCGGGAGAAAGTCACAGACACCGATGTGATCTGAGCCCCATAGATATGGCGGGGATGAGCCTTGAGTGAGTGGGTCACCTGGAAGGCCAGCGCGAGGATGCTCCTGGCTGCAGGCACGTCGTTGGCCATCCACTTGGACTTGGCTCCCATCAGCCACAGCACCTCCGCCTTGGGGCAGTGAGCCACAGCCCTCTGGAGCAGAGCCTCCAAAGACTCCCTGGAAGGAAAATTAAGATCGGTTTAGCAATTTGGACTGCAATTTGGAAGTCATAATCAGAGAGAGGGGGTGATAATAATCTATGTGTATTCATAAATACACAGCCCGTCAGGGTTTCAGGACATTGCTGTGCCGTACCTGGTGCCATGGTTCTTCTCAAAGTAGGCAGCCCGTAGCCACACACTCTTCTTGCTGGGAAACACCTGCAAAGCGTGGGCGTAGATTGCCCTGGCACATTCCAGAGCACCATGGGACACGCACTGCAACCCAAACAGACAAATGAACATGAGGCATGACGTCAACATCCAAAGATGTACATTCCTGGGGCGGGCGGCAGTGAAGATACCCACACTTTCTGAGTCCTCCATCCAGGTGTGCTTGCAGTCCTCCTCCTCGATGCCGATCCCTATGACAGCCCGTATGACGGCCTGGCAGGTGGCCACGCTGCCCGCCTTGTCACACTCCTCTGCATCCTGCGGCGGGAGAAGACCACAAATCATTTAGGTGGTGGGAGAGCGTTAGGCTTGTGCCGATTTGCTGATCGTATATTGACTATTGAAGGGTTGAGCGACAATTTGCTTTCCCACGCCAATTATAATGTCATTTTAACTAATGTACCATCAAAATGTAGTCTATAGACAGAGCGCACGAAGATTCACACTGCCTCTTTGAGGATATTATTTTTGTAGGTCACAATAAAGTAAATAGGAGTAGGGGAGGAGTAGCGGTGGAATCCGACGCTGAACTATAGACGCTGTCCATTTCCGCTCAGCCAGACTAGGTGAAGGGTGAAATCCCAGGCAAGAGGAAGAGCGCTACGTTGACACTCTACGCCTATCCGATCCTAGTTTGGCGATCTAGAATAACCCAGATTGGCCGTTGTGAAACAGAAACAGTAGCCCATGCCTTGAATGAGCCAGAGAAAGGTCAACAGCATGAAATCTGGCCAACAGTGAGCCGAACAGCTGGCATGTTTCTATCTGGAATTAAGGCATGAAATGTTTTTCTTGTCAGGATAATAGCCCTCATTTACTCCTTCACCAGGTAGTCCTCAGGGATGGCCCTTACCGTTGTTATAAACTTCATAATTGATTCTAAATGGAGCATGCCTTGGGGTAAACTGTAACATTATCTATGGCAACAACAACACAAATGTTTTTCTTCAGCGCTGCCAATATGATGGGAAATGGCTGCTTTCCTTTTTTTCCCTCCTTCAAGCAACTGCATGTTTACCGGCACTTAGCGTTGACATGTCTGTTTTTTGTGGTCTCAATTTCTCAGTAGGAACAGAAGCTAGGTCAACAGAGAACGTTTAAGGAGGTATTCCCTTAGATAGTCCCAAAGAAATAAAAAAATTTAAGATTTCTGCTTCGTCTTAATTTTGGAACAGACTTGGTCTGTTCCAAAATGAAGACAAAGCTGAAACTCACTGTGTGGTATTCACAGTGTGGGTGGCAAGTGACTTGCCACTTTTTAGCATTACTTCCCAATTTCAGCTTTTTAGCATACCGTCCAATTTAAAAATAAGATTGTCTTCAATATTGGTGGTGTGACCCTTTTGTGAACACACAAACACATACCTGTATCCACTGTTCCCTGTTGATCTCCACGCCGTTGGCGCCCAGCGAGGTGATGGCTCTGTCGATGATCTTCTCCACCATCTGCGTGTTGCCGTTGGCCTCCTCCAGCTTGGCGGCGGTGATCCAGATGTGGCGGTCCGTGGGGATGTTCTCGCGGGCTTTGTTGAGGACGCGGCGGGCGTTCTCGTACGTCTCCAGCCTGGCCAGCGCCAGCCATAGCTAGGAGGAGGCAGAGGGGATGGTTTATCAATGTGTGATGGCCGGGGCCAGAGGACAGCCACTAGGATGGTCGATTTTTTGGCATGGGTTAGGACTCTACTGCGGTACCTCCACGCTGGTGGGACAGCACTCCACCGCTCTGCTCAGCATGATCCTGGCGTCCTCGGGTTCTTCCAGCTCCACGGCCGTCTTCCAAAGACGCACCGACTTGGACACATTCTCAAGGGCTGCAAACGAGGGGGGGGCGTAGAGGCCATTAAGAAAAGACCCAGAATGCACTGGTATGTACTGTTTGCCAAGTGTTAACTTAATGTAGTAAACCATAAGCCGTACACCAGATGGACAGAGTTGCAAGGGTGCAAATCATGTGGATAAGTACTGCCGCAGTACTGGTATATTATATAACCACAGAGAGCAGGGAGCAAATGGGGACATGTAGAGGACATTCTTCTGCAGAGAAAGCCCAACATCCATCTCCCTCACTGGGGAATGTTGAAAACTAGCTGCCGGTGTGTGAAACCCCGGGCACTAACCCTTGTAGGGTCTAGTTTGTGACTGCATGGGTGCAGAGACCGGGGCATAGGTGATTTTTTAAGACAAAAGACGGATTCAGAATAGTTGTAGAAAACTCTTTGCGGGGCATATTGGCGACCTTCTCTTGGCATTAAAACAGTGTTTTCATTCATCCCACTTTCTATTCAGTCTTGCAAGTAGTATTTTGAATAGGCTAATTGATCAGGTCATATTTCAGCTAAGATGTTTACAGTCTTTTCACTGCTCCAACCAAATCCTAATGTTTTGGCTATTACGTGTTCAGAAGTGAGAAGAACAGGAAATAACTAGAGGATGTGGGTGACCATCCCATGAACCCCAAAATTCTAAATTTAACAACCAGTAAGTCAGGCAACCACTCTTCTTCACTTGTTTTTGTTTATTCACTCAACTCACTGTGGGTCAAATGTGCATGTCTGACGGTTGGCTGAAACGGAATTAAGCTGATTGTGATCTGTATAGTAGTGTGCATGTAAACAAACTCATTGGTAAAGGGGTTTACGAGTTCATTCACCGCGGCACAGCTGGGATGGGGGTTAGGGGGCTTAACAACGTTGTTAAGGTCGAAAACTTGGTTTATCTTGCTGGGATGTATCTTGCTCAAAAGTAACGCAATGGAAACATTTGAATGACATGAATCTCATTCTATGTAAACACCCATTTATTTATTTATTTATTTATATTTACATACTACAGTGACTCACCCTTCCTGAGCACTCTCTTCTTGGCCCTGCCGTCGGTCTCCAGCTCCGCAGCCCTGATGTAGATGCGCACCGAGCCGGGCAGATGGCGCACCGCCTGGGCCACCACCGCCTTGGCCGTGTCCCCCGGCTGCAGCCTGGCCGCCTCCAGCCACATGTCCTCACTCTGGGACACACAGGGAGGATGGCGGTGGTCAGCAGGCACTAGGGCTGAACCATGTGGTAATAATCTATTTCGACCAATATTGCGATTGCGATTCAGTATGCGATTTTTCTTTTTAAAGTTCCTTATTTTATTATTATTATTATATTATTCACTAAACAAGCTTCAAATCATTCTATAGAATGACCAACACAGCATTGGAAGCAGTCAACATATAAATTGGTCTTTCCTTTAGGCCAGGCCTATGTGTTGAGATGAATTGATGAATGATTGATATACCATCTTTATTTAACTATTGAATTGTAAAATAAAAATATCTATCCCAACTAAAAAAAGGTTGTTTTTTTTTCAGTATCAAACAGTATCAAATGTGATGTGTTCAGGTCGACTCAGTAATATGATTCAAGTGTTCAAATGCAACAAACATTTTTTTTTAATTTCGGCGAAAACTTGTTTTCCCAGCAATATAAAATAGATAGTAAAGATGGAATGATGACCTGTTTAACGTCCTATCTTGAACTACGATCATCTTATCAGCAATTAAAGCAATCATACACGTTCTATTTCAACCAAATAATAGAAAAGTAACAATAGTGGTATCAATAAAGACTTGGATCGTTAAGGAGTCTCGAAAATGGTATCAATATCAATAAAAAATTAACGATCTCCTGCCATCTGAGAGAAATTAAGATGATTTTATTTATTTTTAACAGTTAGTATTTACCTGTTAAAGATCTTATCGGTTAACCGGTTAACCATGGACTTCCCTTATATACTGTATATATATAAATGTATATCATATATTGTATGTTTTTTTTGTGTTATCCCAGTTATGTTTTTTTTTTTTTTATCATTTAATATTACTTTTAATAGTTATGGGACGTTGGAGCAATAACCTGATGTTTTTACACTTCAGTCTGAACTGTGAATTTGAAGTAATGTTCAATTTTTGAATGAAGATGCGCCAATTGCAAATGTTTCCTTTTTTATCCGATTCATCGATTCATCGAAAAATAATGGACCGATTAATCGATTATTAAAATAATCGTTAGTTGCAGCCCTAGTGCAAACATCACATAAAACAATCATTAGCTGCAGCAAATTTTGTTCTACGTTAAACTATAAATGCTGCATACTGTACCTGAACTAATTTAAAGAAAGATATAGTAATAAATCATCTGCAAAGGAAACAACCTCAAACCAAACCAAAAACTAAATAGTTATAAATGCTAGAAGTCTGATAGAGAATAGGAAAACATCTATATGGAAGCAAATCACTGCCATCATATTTTGAATGTTAATAGCCATTGAATTTTGTAAATGGAAATATAAACCCATTCATCACATTGAACTATTATAATTTAAAAACAGGGTAATCTGATTGGTTGTATTTTTCCAGGGGAGAAGAAGAAGCTGAATAACCGCGAAAACTCGTTCCCTATTCCCTATATAGTGTACATGATATAGTGCACACTATATAGGGAATAGGGAACGAGAATTCGGACATTCTAATGATGATTCTATGTTAAATCCCAAATAAATTGTTGACATTTCTAAACACAAGCCGGATGTAAATGTATTCGTTTTCGCGGTTATTCAGCTTCTTCTCCCCTGGAAAAATACAACCGCATTGCATTGTGGTATACGGGAGAGTAACATGTAGGGAACATCGTATGTACCCTATTTTAAGTCCACTATATAGTGCCCTATATAGTGGACCACTGAGAATTCGAACACCCTACAAAATGGCGTGCACCCTATTTAGTGCACTACATCCATGATAGGGAACGATTTCGAACACAGCTACTGACACGATGAAGAGGGCAAAACGGAGTGCAGTATGGAGCCACTTTAAGTTGGTTAATGACGACAAAGACGCCAAATGCACAATATATATATATATTTTAAAGTACAACTAAACGACTTTGTTGAATTACCACCTAAATGTGTCACATTCAGAAGGAAATTCAGCTTCTCAGAAGAATTGCCGCTTATCAATTAATCGATCATCGATCGATAAGATGAAACAACTATCGATTAATGAATTACTCGATAATTTGCATCCCTACCTGGTACATGAGCTAAAACATTTTGAACTTTACTTTTTGTCCCTGAATTAATTAACGCAGATAAAAAAAGAACATTGAAATCATGTTTTGAAATGGTACAGATAAATTCAGATTACCTTGTTTTCAAAGTATAATGTCAATGATACAAATTAAATCATGGTTACACGACTTCCATACACAAATTTCAATAGCTTTTATAATTCAAAACATGACGGCAGTGATTTGCTTCCATACATCTATGCCTGGCAGCATGAGCAGCTTGCGCCATGGAGGAGAATCGGAGAGAGCTCACCTTGGGACACATCTCGGTGCCCTTCATGATGAGGTTACGAGCCACCTGCAGCTTGCCCGTCACCTCCTCCAGCCTGGCGGAGGCGATCCAGGCAGGGGGGTGGTGGGGGTTGGTCTCCCGCACCGACTTGAGCAGAAGACGAGCCTTCTTGATGTCACTGGAGGACAGGAGGACGCGGTTACACAAGAGACAGATTAATCGATAGATGAGGCCTGCTGTGTGGCATTAGCGATAGGGCCAGGGATAATGCGTTGTTATTTAAATGTGTTGCATTATTATTGAATGAACATGCAATCTTGTCTAGACATCAGTACCGAGAATCAATTGATGTGGAAAGTGTGCTCTAAATAATTGTTAGTAGGCTCTTGAACATAAAAGCGGGTCAGAGCAATATGATTATGATGAACTATTTGTATGTCCATGTCAAGCCTCTCCTTCAGCCACCTCCTGCCTTGCGAGCCCTCACCTAATGTCTCCTCCGTGGGTTGGGATCATGGAGTTGAGGTCGGTCAGGTAACCTTTGGGATCCACCACCGTCTGTCCACTAACTGAGTCAGACACCTGTGGATACAGAACAGACACTGAATAAAAGAGACTGTAACTCTTGTGCGTCACTTGTTTCCAGACTGACGTACAAAACAACGACACATTTTGACGCTAAAAGTTGCACTATGCAGCTTTTCCACTGCAATTATTTACCCATTGAAACATATCTAAACTTACTAGAACATTTCTCAAGAATAAGACCCTCATCTATGAGTTAATATATACAGAAGGTTTATTTTCTCCATAAATAATTGCATTCCAAATTCCAATCCACTTCTTCCCCATCAGTAACACTCAACCGAAAAGGATACAGCTAGAACTGTAGCTACAACTCAAGCCAATGAAGGTTGCTAATTGGAAAAAGTACAAAGTTCAGGTTTTTAATACAATCATTTCCTTCTGATAGACAGGTTTATAGGTTACCTGGCTAAGCCTCATGTCCATGAGTGTGTTCCTGGCTTGGCCGATCTTCCTCATGTCCAACTCTCCGGTTCCGGGGGTCATGCTGCCTGGGTAGGGGGTGTTCAAACCGCCCAGCTGGTCGGGGAAGGGTATGCAACATTAATGGACATGGAAGAGACACATACGTAACATATGTCCTTTCATTGGAAGAGAAGCCATTTAAAAAAAAAAAAAGGTGGGTGGTTTTTGTATGTTTTATATGCCGGAAGAAGGATTCAAATAATACACATGTGAACACCATGTCATTCCATGTTGTCTCAATGGGCTTGATAACTGGTGAGACAACAACTGGGCTGTTAGTTGAGTCTGCTTTCCTTCCGCAGAGGAAGAGCCTGACCCCTGCTGGTGCATTGTGTTACTAAAACAAAGTACACTATCGAAAAGGCAGAATGCAATACATCTGTGTGCTTACACTTACCCCCTGCAGCGGGTCCACGGTGGTGTTCTTGTCACCAGACTGAAGGTGCTTGGAGAAGAAGCTGTCGGGCATAGGTGTAAGCTTCTCATGGCGCGGGTTTCTCTGACGCTTGTTTCTTGCATCGCCCACCTCTGGGATGCTGAGCCAGTCCTCCTCAGACACCTCTGCCAGCTTCCTCTGTAGCAAAAAAAATACGAGGAGGAGGATAAAGAGATTTTCCAATGAGACGATGAGAAGATAAGGAACAGGTTGAAGCAGAGTTAGGGATCAAATTGAAACTCTTGCCACAAAGTTAGGCTGGGAAAATAGACGCATTTCAAAACCAGGATGATATGGTGTGACCATGACGCAAAACCAGTGCAATAAAGTGAAGAGATACATAGAATATATTTAAATGGGGCCTATATTGGCACTAAAGACTGATGAGTTTCAAAGGAGAAGTAAAAAATGGGCTTCTGGGTCAAGGAAGCCTACAGGTAAACTAAGGACGTTCATCAACCCAAACCCTCGCGACTAACTTGCCCCCATATTAATCAACGTAGGATGGGCCCAAAATGCGACCTAGTGGATGAAGTGACCTAGGTCCTTCAATTAGGACATCCGTGCTAGCCATATATGTCGCTGTTCATTTTACATGCAGTGTTTTACCTTTAGATCTGAAAACTGCTGCTGGATCTTTGGTCGCTCCATACGGTATTTCTCAATTTCATCCTTCTCGCGTAGCTCCCTGAAAACATAGCACACTTTTTAAATAGAAGAACCCCTGGAAGAAGGTACGTCAGCATTATGGAAAAGAGTTTTCAAAGGCAATTTTTGGTAGAGATTATAGGTTTTCCTCCCACCTCCTCTCTTTGCGCCGCTCATCCATTCTTTTGTCCAGTGCCGCATATATTGCATCTGCCTCTTCATCGTCTTTCTCGTACGGCCCACTGGAGAAAAGGCTACCTGCATAGCCGTTAAACTAAAGTAAACGTAGTAAGGAAGAACAAAGTGAACATTGAATACACAGCCCATTTGCACACTCAGCACCCCCACATCCTCAACTACAAGAGGTTGACCAACCTCGTCATAGTTGGTGTCGTTCAAATCTTCCTCATCCTCTTCGTTCTTTTTCATCTGGTCCCCAACTGTCCTCTTTCCCGGGGGCGCATGGCGGTCATCTACCGGGTCGTTCGCATCCCGAGCGGGACCAATATCGGACCGGGTGGTAAATCCAGTAGCACTGAATGGGTTCAAGAGATAGAAGTCGGTCTAGCGGACACTTTAAACGGTCAGCAAGATCAAGTTGTTTTAAAACACAATTGTGTGCTTCTAAATCAATGACTGAAAACAAGAGTTGTGGGTCAGCCACATCTATGTCATCGCATGTGTCCCATTATAGGTTAGAATGTGTACGCTTACATTTACAGCCAAGTACATTAGCAATATGTATCCTAAACGTTAATTCGTTACTGCACCGATGCAGCACTAATCACTAACAGGATTACAAAAGTCACAACAACTTGTATTTAGCTTGTTAGCACGCTAGCTGCATCCAGCATTGCGAGGCAGACGTACCCTCTGCCGAGCCCGGGTACATAGCCCAGCGGGGCAGGCATCCCCAGAAACGGCTTCTTTTTCTTCCCCATGAGCGGCGAGGCCAGGGGCACGGCCGGGGGTGCACCGGCAGCCCCGGCGGCCCCCGCACCGCCCGTTGCCGCTTTCGATACAACTTTGCTACCCTGTCTCCCTGGACCGCCCGACATCGTTGCACAGCCGCCGTCTGAATTCAATTCAGGAAGCACAACAGCCCCACTTCCGGTCTGATGGAAGAGTCCAATGGGTCTGTTTTAACAACAGCGCCCTCAGTCTTTAGACGAATTTAAGCTCATCTTCTGTAAAAATGTTGTCAGGAGCTCGAGTAGATAGACATATCGGCATCCGATCCTATTACCAAACAAACATCAATAAACATGCAATTGATTTTCTGAATATAAAACTGAAAATATGTTCAAAATTAGTTGTTATTGTGGCCACAAGGGGGAGCCATGTTAATGCCAACGTTTTTCCAGGGACGACAGAAGCCGATCGCATACCTTATAAACATGCATTTAATTGTTTTCCGTTTGAGTTAGTAGCCTACCACCGTTTTTCAGCGAGGCTATGTTACAGTTTATTTAAGATTTTTTTTTTCCAGAAATATAATCAGGCTATAATCTGACATTTCCTTCCCTGGCAATTCCTCTTTCATTAACTTTGCCTGAAGGGTCAACAGTATTTCTGGACTAACATTGAATGATGACGTTTGAGACCCATTAGGAGATATATGGATCACCCAGCCCAGGAGCTGTAGGCCTATATGAAGCACAACGTACCAATAGCCACATATTATTATATACAGTATGTGTGGCTATATAACGTCCATATTCCTTTTCTTCCATTTGTTAATGTTTTATTAATTCTAAATATAAACTCAGCAACAATCCCACTTGTAGGCCTAATCAATCAAGTCCACTGGTCATTGGATAAAAATCGTATTAGTTTCATTGTTGTGGTCAAGGCTTTAATCATCATTAAAAATCATTGATAGATCATAAATAAGCTATTGACAATCTCTATCTGCTGCACTCCCCCTCCGATTTATTTTGCATTAGATGGTCTTCATTATATATCCCTGTGACCCCATATCATTGCCACAAACTAAATACAAACCACATACAAACGCTGAACAGCTGCTCATACCAGCTCTCTCTGTGGAAATTAATTTATTTTGTCTCTGGGAATCTAATATGAATGTTCATGTCAGCATGATTAAGCAAATGCCATGGAGAATGTGTTTACACTCCATTGGAGGAAAAGAGATAGGTTGTATTTTTAAGCATAAACACATGCAGAAATGGGCACATGCACAGCCATGAATGTGCACATGGCTATACTACACATGGAAAGACACGTATAATAACCTTAACGTGTGCACGTGCAAACACACACGCGCACGCACACACACATGCACAAACACACACAGACAAACACGCACACACACACACACACACACACACACACACACACACACACACACACACACGCACGCACACACACACACACACACACACACACACACACACACACACACACACACACACACACACACACACACACACACACACACACACACCAACACAGTCTCACTCCCTACTCGTCAAATGTGTGACGCATGGCCAAGGATCCCTGGCGTCAATTTCCGACGAAAAATGGGTAGGCCTACCTTTTTCGTCGTTTTTCAACGCCAGATAGACATTCATGTTAATCCCTCACCGTCGGATATAGACGAAAGGAAATCAATGTCTATCAACGGTGATGCCGTCACGTTATGCAACTATTGTCGATTGATTTGTTTGACAGATTCACCATTAAACGTGTTTCTGATGACATTTCTAGTGAGAAATGTACTTTTTCCTTGAATAATCTTCAGTCAGTGCATGTGTATGATCTTTATTAATCTTTATTATTTATTATTTATTTATTTATTTATTTATTATTATTTGTATATTGGTGGTGGTTAGTGAGGTCCCCCCTTCACTTTAGGCGTCTTTGAGTGTTATTAATTATTATTATTCTTCATGTTTAACCTCTGTTTTCCTTTTATTCCTAGTCTGTTTTACATAGTTTTGAATGATGACTATATGCTCTGTAAGGTGACCTTGGGTGTCTTGAAAGGCGCCTCTAAATTAAATGTATTATTATTATTATTTATTATCTGAATGGGAAATGCAATATTTTAGGATCGATTCACCGTTAAACGTGTTTCTAATAACATTTCTAGCGAGAAATATACTTTTTACTTGCATAATCTTCAGTCAGTGATTGTGTCTGATCTTTAGTTTTATAGTTATTAGGAAGATTTAATCGTCTCGCTCGCATGTTTCAACGACGTCAGGTTGCTAGAGACGCTGCTTTCGCTAAACTAGCAGCTCACGTGTTTCCTGCGTTTGTGTTATTAAACCGTTACTTTATGTAACTTTTAATGATATTGTAATAACCACAGGCGAGGTATTGAGCGAAGTAAGCTTGATAGCAGGTTTATTGGATTCCACAATCGGACAGGCAGGCACAGCTCCACCGGAAAACTACAACAACCAAAACTCCCGCCCGGAAGGAAACCCCCGGAACCCCCTCTTTCGTGAACACTGGATTAAGGTCGCATTTCAACATAAAATAGCGTGTTAGCACACATACACACACACACACACGCACGCACGCACGCACGCACGCACACACACACACACACACACACACACACACACACACACACACACACACACACACACACACACACACACACACACACACACACACACACACACACACACACACACACACACACACACACACACACACACACACACACAATGCATTTCGCTGCTAAAACAACAACTTGGGCTGCTTCTAGGACATTTTGGGTGGATTTTGAACGGTATGTGGGCAGGACGTTTTTTGCAGGCAGGACCTGGCAACCCTGCGCTGTTGCCCGAGGTGCAGAAATGCTCCGGAACAGATCGATCAGTGTGTTCTCTCTGATTAGCTCTTAATTTAGATC
Source organism: Gadus macrocephalus (assembly GCF_031168955.1). Classification (NCBI taxonomy): domain Eukaryota; kingdom Metazoa; phylum Chordata; class Actinopteri; order Gadiformes; family Gadidae; genus Gadus; species Gadus macrocephalus. The sequence goes on from NC_082382.1 coordinate 16,363,137, forward strand.
ACCTGTCACGCACCCCTATATTAAAGGTGAACACAATGGGTTTGGTTTACTTTTCGCATTGGCCTGTGTCAATCGAGGTTGAGTTTAGTGAGGGTTGAACGTTTTCGATCTAGATTGCAGATCACTATTGTCACTTTATACAAACTGAAAGTATGCGTTGTTGCGTGTTTGTTTTTGTGGCCATTTGACTGAACAGCCCAGACAAATATTGCTACCAACATGGCACTTCGAAACAGACCACCGCAGTGAGTAAAAGTTATTTTCCTTTATTAAATGTTGACGTTTTTGGGCTGTCTCCTCAGACACAAGCCATCAGTATCCCTGCTCTTTGCACCTTGACATGCATGTCGCTGCTGTTTGTTAACCTAGCTTTGCTGATTTGTATCTTGTGATGTGTGTGTGTTTTTCTTAACAGGTGTTAGATGACTGACAAGATCTATGGGGGGGCCCCCTTTGGGCCCCCCCATACCAACTTAGTCTTCAAAGGAATCTAGTGCCATGGGACTCCAGTGTCTTCAAAACATCCTCGGAATACATGTGTATGAATGGTCCACCGAAGGGTTGATCTGGAAGCCACCACGGTCCACGCAGTAATCTGCTGCGTGGGCCGTAGTGGCTTCCAGAGCCATCTTTCGGTCTTGGTCAGGATTTGTTACAGTTGCCCTTCAATGTAGCAGGCTACGGGTTTCTGAAGAAGCCTGCTTTACGTAGCATTGGAGTACAAATATTGTGCAAAATGCTCATGTAATTGCACTAGCACTAGTAACCTGTAGATTAGCTTAGTTTAACGTCATTCCGTGCTGTCTGTCAAATGTGTGGCTTACTTTAAGTCCACAAGGCCCTCTGGTAAACCACGTTGGAACACCCCTGGACAAGGTGATTAGTCACTGGGTGTGTGCTAAAGTTTTGTTCCATTTTTTTACTAGTTGGTTAAGGTTTGGTAGAATTGTTTGGATGCTAGCGACGTGATGGCGTATGTACAAGAGCCTACCGTGGCCAGGCCACAGTTGCGACGGTCACGGCCAGATGGCCTAGTGTGAGTGCAACCTTGATTGCATTTGTATACTGTTTACCATTGGATGTTTATGCAATTTGGCTTAATTCATCCGCAGTAAAGCTGCATTTGACTATTCCAGGGTCGTTTTGTACAGGCTTTCAATTTACCATGTTGACTAGTTGTGGGAAGTTTTTTACAATCCAACGGTTGTGACCACTTATGCAACTGGGCTGTGAACCTTGCAATTCTAGTTGCATATTTGTACACGCAAGCTTGTCCATTTCTATCGCCATCACTAACACTAGCTTCAGCATTTCCTTGTAGGCCATTAGCTGACTTGTGTATTGGAGCGATGATTTGGGTATTTTAAGATGCTTGAAAACCTAAAATAAAGCAAAATGCGTGTCTGGTGTGCAAGAGCCAATTTGTTGGCTTGCAGTAGTCGAGGAGTTGCCGTAGGTCGTAAGCCATCTGGAGGTTGTGGCAATGGAGGCTTGTGGTAGATCTGCCATCCAAGAAAGGTTCATTCTTCTGAAGCATGATTAATAGTTTAGTAAATTGAATCTATTCATATAGAACTATAAAATCCAAGACTGCAGCCAGTAACTTGGATCGCAATATGTGGAAAGTAAACTATAAAAAAAGTAAACTGTAAACCGTGGAAAAAAACTACAAAATGACTCTATTAATGCAGGCTATATGGAAAATGCGCAGACTTTGGCTCAGCCTGGCTCCGCCTCTTCCGCTACGTAGCTAAGATGGCTGCCGTTGAGTACGGGGAGTGTCCTTCGATCCACACTTCAGGATTAGCCCGCTTTGAGTACGGCATCCGGGTCCTTGAAGTATACTTCTTTTCGCCGGATCTTACTCAAATTTTGGCTAGTAAGTACGGACAGTACGGGTATTGTGTCTGTGTCTGTGTCTGTGTCTGTGTCTGTGTCTGTGTCTGTGTCTGTGTCTGTGTCTGTGTCTGTGTCTGTGTCTGTGTCTGTGTCTGTGTCTGTGTCTGTGTCTGTGTCTGTGTCTGTGTCTGTGTCTGTGTCTGTGTGGAAGGGGCGGGCCTTCTGAGAGGGGGTTCCGGGGGTTTCTTTCCGGGCGGGAGTTTTGCAAGTTGTACTTTTCCGGTGGAGCTGTGCCTGCCTGTCCGATTGTGGAATCCAATAAACCTGCTATCAAGCTTACTTCGCTCAATACCTCGCCTGTGGTTATTACAATAACTTTAAAAGTTACATAAAGTAACGGTTTAATAACACAAACGCAGGAAACACGTGAGCTGCTAGTTTAGCGAAAGCAGCGTCCCTTGCAACCTGACGTCGTTCAAACATGCGAGCGAGACGATTAAATCTTCCTAATAACTATAAAACTAAAGATCATACACATGCACTGACTGAAGATTATTCAAGGAAAAAGTACATTTCTCACTAGAAATGTCATCAGAAACACGTTTAATGGTGAATCTGTCAAACAAATCAATCGACAATAGTTGCATAACGTGACGGCATCACCGTTGATAGACATTGATTTTCTTTTCGTCTATATCCGACGGTGAGGGATTAACATCAATGTCTATCTGCCGTTGAAAAACGACGAAAAAGGTACCCATTTTTCGTCCGAAATTGACGCCAGGGATCCTTGGCCATGCGTCACACATTTGACGAGTAGGGAGTGAGACTGTGACACACACACACACACACACACACACGTGGAGATGTCTTTGAGACTTGGGGGTCTGAGCAATGCTAACACAAGAGACCTCACTACCATTCACTTTGTTGTCCTGCCTACAATGCTTGAGAATGCCCCTTCAAGTTCTACCGCAGAGGGATACTGTAATTGATTTTTTTTTATAAAAAAACACAATTAAAAAAATATTGATCTCTTGCATATTGTATCCCCTAAAGCAGTTTTCTTCTTTGATGCAGTAAGATTTGCAGTAAAAAATTTCATAAACTTTTTGAGTTATGTATTTATTGCTGTTAATGGATGTCGCCTTGGATGAAAACGTCAGCAAAATAAATGTTATGCAAAGAATTGTAACACTTCACCTCATCTCATTGAACACACTCCATTTGAAAACAAATGTTTAATAGGACTGATGTCACTGCTATGTTAGCTTTTATTGATTTGTAATGTTTCCATATATGCCTAAACCATCAAATGTTACCTATAGCTGCTTTAAACATGTCAATCGTAAGCAAATAAGATTGATAGTCATATTTATATGTTCTTTATCAACATTAGAGGAGGCCGTTAGTGTGTCTTAAATGTTAAATACATGAGCGTATAATTTATTTTTTACAAGGAAAAATATAATTTGGATTTTGGGTTAGTAGGACATCCTCAATTGTCTCATTGTTGAAAACATGTCTGACCAATAGTGCTAGTTCCCCTCTGGTTCATGGCTGGCAGAATGTGCTAGCATGCATGGATGCAATATCTTTAATATGTTTGGTCATATGTCTTCTTCACCCATGCGTGCCCTTTGCAGCTTCTAGTGGAGGAATGGCAGCTTGCAATCTGTTATCAGTGAGCTACAAGCCTACATCCATGACAAGTAGGATACGCGTTGGTCATATAAATAAATGCAGTGAAAGAAATGGCAGCTGTTCCTAAATACAAATTCGGACAAAGAGGGACTTCAAGAGGAATAAATCATGTGTACAGGCGAGGACTGTTGGAGGCAATGTGGACACTTGTCACACACAGTTGAAAGGATTATTGTTCTATTGATTTATCGAGCATTTCCTACAGACTTTTATAAGCAGACAAAAACACAAAAGCACAAACATGATCAATGATCATTTATGCTCAAAGCGCTCTGTGGAGTTAATCCTCAAAGCTTGTGGTCATATGTAAACTCAAGTCCTCAAAATACTAAATATGTCTTTGTTCATGATTGCCTCAATTTACATATTAGGCTAAAGCAAACAACAGCGTCCTTGCAAAAGGACAGCAGCAAATTGCTATTAGGGCCAGCTCGAGTAATTCCATTGTAACAATTGCCCTAAATGGAACTCTATTGATCCATTGCTCTTCGTGGGATAACAAAGATTTGAGCCATGACTGCGTGGCATGAGTCAAAACAAGGTTCCTAGCAGGTAGGTCTCCACCGGTTCCCTTTCTAACAGTGCAACCTTGAGACTTGTTTAGAGGACAAGGGGGATAGAGAATTACACTGCAGTAAATATTATTTTTGCTACAGGCCTAAAACAATTTTGAAAGCAAGAGTGCCTTGAAGTGGATTTTTCTTTTCTTTTCACAGAAGGTTTGATGGCAGGGCTGATGAAGGAAACTATTGACTGCCGCTGTTCTTTCTAACCAGAGGTGGGAGCCAGCCTGGCGTTGGGCTGGGCCAGGTTATTTTGAGTGTTGGATCTTAATGTGAACTCCTCCTTGTTCACAGCGACCCGTTCACTGTCTGTCTTTCTCTTGAGTACACAAAGAAAGGGAAGTTCAGAGGAAAGCAGAGGACAGCAGATGAGCGCACTTGCTACATGTTGGACTAGGCATACAGGGAGAGAAAGACTCACATGTAAAGACAGTGTTAAGGAAATGGAGAAGAGAGTTAGGGAGAGAGGGAGAGAGAGAGAGAGAGAGAGAGAGAGAGAAGGACAGAGAGAGAGAGAAGGACAGAGAGAGAGAGAGAGAAAAGCTTGACCATTACTCTTAAGGGGCTTAAGGCTTGGAACTAACTTGGCTGTTTTACAATTAAGGATCATCCTTGGTGGACAGACATAAGCGATTGGAAATCTCTTAACCCTGTTTAAGGGAGCAAAGCTCTAGCCTGCCTCTGAGGCTTCCTCCGCACCCTGGCTGTGTCTGCATATCACCTTCTCCTAACCTTCAGTCTCTTCAAGTATTCTGCCAGATGTCAAAAGTTCTTAGTTAGTCAAAAGAATATTTTATTTTAAAGAGAGTAACAGATATTGAGGATAATGTGTGTTGATGAGGGTATTGTGGGGATTTGTAGAACAGCTGACTTCATTGTGGGTTACATTGTACGATGAACAAAGAGGCATAGAGCACAAACCTATTAGCGGAGTGCTAAAATATGCACTGTTTACACACACAAAAATATATACTCACACATAACAGGCACATATGTTCAGCAGAAAAATACTTTCATTCTAGCAAAGAAGAAAACAGACACATGGGAGAGCGCAAGCAAGATGGGTAGATATATGGAAGGAGGTTGAGAAAGAGATAGAGAGAGGGAGAGAGAAAGAGATAGTGAGGGAGCGAGAGAGGGAGAGAGGGAGGGAGAGGAAGAGAGACAGATAAAAAGAGAGAGAGAGAGAGAGAGAGAGAGAGCATGTGCATGTGGGGATATGCACATGTGTGTCTTGTGTTAGGAGGAAGGCTCTGTTTCAGAAGCTGCCAGTACGTGCAGGCTATGAGAGTTGAGGTCAAGTTGTCGAGCGACGCTATGTGAGAGGAATAAGAAGCCCCCTTTGTCACTCTGCATCCCTAGCGTAAGATGCTCCATCAAACACGCACGCACACGCACACAAAAACACACATGCACACAAACACATCCGCGCACACACATACTCTAATATGCATGCATCTGAACATGCACACACTTGACTCAAAAGGGTAAGGCCCTCAGATTTATGGACAGACAGATTGAAATTGATTCTGTCCTCTTTCCTGCTCATACCCCTCAAAAATAGGCAGTGAACGGGGTTTTCAGAGGACATTTGTTTCCTATTATGCATATGTTCAGAATGAATAAATCCCTCTCCTCCCGTCTCTGATTAATATTACAGCTCAACATACAGCCGGCTCCTTATCTCTCTGTGGAGTGAATTCTGAAATCCATTAGACTCATTTCCTCTAGTTACGCTCTTTCTGACCCCAGATCAGAGGCAAGAGTCCAAGTGCCAAACACGCTCTCATGGGCTCTTGAGCGGCTGTTGTGGGGCAGAAAATAAAGACCCTTCCTTTGGTCTCTTGGCCTTTTCCCATCTGTTCCTCACCATTTAAACAGCACCCATTTGGTTGGTTCACTCGTTCCCAAACGGTTCATTATGTGAAACGGCCATTGAGCCGGACACCAGAGTTGGCAGGGCTAAGGATGGCACAATCCTAGCGTCAATAGCCCCTCTATGAACCTCCTAGGAGAAGGCTCTCTCTGTATCCTCAGCCCCGTGCTGATCGGTCCTCCTCTTTTATCTTTCCCTGTCTACATCACCCTCTCTTTTCCATGCATTTTTTTCTAACTTCCAGTTCCTTTATTGCTGCATTTGTTTTTCGAGATGAATGCCCAAGAAAAAAACACGGAAAGGTGTATGGTATTGTGACATTGTCACAATATACCGTAGAATTTAAAGTGATCAAAAAAAATCTGTCTGTACATTTTTGTGCTATTAATCTCCGTTCCAGAAGTCCTCCTACGGCATAGCAGTACTCCTGGGGGGAAGACGCCGGCACAACGCCTTGTTTCCTGTATTGTAACAAAGATATTCTACCGAAGAGAAACTCATTCGCACAAGTTAATGAAGCTTTCAGAAGGGGATATTTCAGTACACTGCGGTAGTTTTAAGTTTGATTGGTCAAAACAACTAAGGATCAAAATGAAAATCAAACACCCCATTCACTCATAGATGGGCTGCCATCAGGCTTTAGATATTAATCTGAAGTCTGATTTGAGAGACTATTGTGTCAAAAAATAACACGACAACGGCTACACCCTTCACATTTCTCAGACAAATCCTTTGCATTTGTGTGATAATGTAATAACACATGTACTATAATAGCGAGGGACAGGTTTTAGCATCATTCTTTTGCCTTTCTGACATCCCATTTACTCAGCCTCAGCCAATCGAATCCTTTGTTCAAGCAGTTCCCACTGTATTAATAATTCACTACCCTAGCCTTCTCCCGCATTAAAGAGACAAACTGTTACTGCTTGAGATATTACGGGACAAAATGTTCCAACAATAACAAGCTAAAACTCTTCTAAATTGAGATATGTTCAAAAATGCTATCCGGCGATATAATGTTCTTTTCGATTGTTTATTTTTGTGTCTCTGGTTGATTTCAGTACCTTTTCAAGTTTCAAGCTGATTTGAGTGAAAATTAAAAAGCGTTGTATATATCGTTGTATATATTTGATTTTTAAGAGTTGTGTGTGTGTGTGTGTGTGTGTGTGTGTGTGTGTGTGTGTGTGTGTGTGTGTGTGTGTGTGTGTGTGTGTGTGTGTGTGTGTGTGTGTGTGTGTGTGTGTGTGTGTGTGTTTGTGTGTCTGAGTGTCTGAGTGTTTGCGCGTGTGTGAGAGACTGTCAGCTGCTGGCTCTTTGTTCCATGTTGTTTGCTTTGTGATGAACTGGTGCTTTGGCCCGTGGGAGTATACGTTGTCTCTCAACACACTCCTTACGGCCTGTTTCTTCATGTTTCCGCTCCATAACTTTGAGCTATACCACAAAAAGAACTGTCAGACAGAAGTCTGCACACATCTTGAAATCAATTATGCAAGCTATGTGGGTGGCTGATGAAGTCGCGTTCACCATTTGTTCCGAAAAAAACCCTGCTTTGTAATTTCAGCATAACTTTTTAATGAATAAATGGCTCCTCTTAACAGGCGTATAGCAGGTTGGAGCTTGCAATGAAGGAAATACCTAGTTATATTCAAGTAATTGAGTCATTTATGTATAAGCTAATTAATGCACATGAGTGCCAGACTATTTAATTTGAATGAAGAACAACCGTCAATAGGTTTCCTTTACAGATAAAGACGTTAAGGGAATCAATGGCAAGGCAGGAGCTGAAGCGCGCGTGCGTGCGGGAATAACAAACGTACAACGCTCGTGCGTAGCTGACCTTTTGTCTCGCGGCGGTCAGGTAGGAAAGGGGGCGGAGACTAAAGGGAAGGGGGCGTCATCTTAATAGCAGGCGGACAGACGGGCGTCCCGAACACAACAAATGGTTCGCGAGTAGCGCGGTTGCTTTCATATGGTGCTGGTAGACGAGCGCCGAGTCTTAAGGTGTGATTTGTTAGCGCTCCAAAAGGCACATTTCCCCCCATTGACAAGAAGCATGGGAGACTCCTGCTGACACAACGGAGAGATACACTCTGAGACCCACTATGGCTGTGGACGGTAAGTGCGCGTTTGTAACCTTTTAAAACAACTCATATTAGGCGGACAGGGACGGAAATGTATTTGAATGGGCTGAAGAATAAAATAATAATATAGGCGAAACAATGTTTTTCCATTTCATTCATTTTTTTCTACGTAGGCTACTCTGGAATAGAATAAGGTTGATTGTTGAGCCTATACCACAATTTGTTTTTTATAAAGTGATGCTGTTTATTTCTACATTTGTACACGTACACCACCTCTAGCTGTGTCAAGTTCGAAAAAATGAAGCCTGACGTGAAAACGTAACATGCGACTTATAACTTAGTCTTTCCTTCAATACATGTTAACATATTAGTAAGTCATACTAATATGTCATATCATAATAATGGCACAACATGCTTGTGTGACAGCTGTATGTGTGTAGCCCGCAACAGTGGCCAGCTCTTTTTCAAAAGCTGAAACATAAGATGACATATCCAATTAAGTTGGACATGTATAGTCGACAGTTTTTTCTTGCTGCAGGCAACAAGGATACCTGGCTGATTGGACTGGAATAACTAGACAGAGAAAACTAAACTGGGAAGTTAGGAAATCGTGGGTCAAAGCAAAACGTCAGCTTTCCAAAGGAGAGCCCACACATTGATGTGTTACATCTTTCACTCCTGCTCCTGTCTGATCTGCTGGCTGTTGCTGTGACAGTGGTGTGTTGAGCGAGGAGAGGACCAATCAGCGTCTCTGTAGCGTCACTGACATAATTCTGCTCGAGTAGTTTGTGCTCATCGTCTCCTTTAAAGCAGGTGTGCTGTTCTTCTTTAGTATCGCAGGCAGGTCGTAGGCTTTTATGGGGCACTGGTTCCGTCCGCTGCATTCCAAGTGGCAAACAGCAGGCTATGTTCAATGCATTCACAGTTTACTGAAGGATAACTCAAACATTAGTTGAATCACCGCCAAGGGGCGTGGACGCCTCGTTGACAGGCACACAGACTATAGTTACATGATGGGGATGCGTTCTCTGATCTCCTCAAGGGCCCCCCGGCTCGAAGACTGCTATCTACTTATGAACCAGCTAGCGTTTCAATGTACTTTCAGTTTGATGTTGTTTGGTTCTCTGACGGTAGCGTGCTTATGGTATTGATATGGGTTCTGCCGAAGTCAGAACCCTGTGTAGCATCTGGAGCTGCCACCTTATTTATGAGGATGCTGCCCAATCCTCATTATATTAAATTCAACAGACAGAGGGAGTAAAATATGGCTCTTATGACATGATGTGCCTCCCACGGCGCTATTATATTAAATATGCACTTCTGTGCACTTCTGCACACATATACGTTACAAAAATATTACCCATACTCTACAACCATAATTTAGGCAAGATTCACCCAACGCATCATCTGGTGACACCCAGAACATCTGGCTGCATTGTAACATCATAGATAAGCAGCAGCTTAACAAATGATGCTGCTGGACCGATGTGCTGTCCACTGAAAGAATGGGTGAGCGAAAGGAGAGACAGACAAATACAGAGACAAAAAGGGGGTTATTCTGTATTTGTCCAGTGTGTGTGTGTGTGTGTGTGTGTGCGTGCGTGCGTGCGCGTGTGTGTGTGTGTGTGTGTGTGTGTGTGTGTGTGTGTGTATGGCAACCTCAATACTCTGGCCTGGACTTGCGGGGTTCTGATGAAATGAAGGAATGTGATGCTTCTGAGAAAACATGCACACACACGAACACACAAACATGCACGCACATGGGTACACATACGCACACACACACACACACACACACACACACACATTGACCCACACGCAGGCACGCACGCACATTCATATTTATACCCAAACTGACAGGGCCGTCACTATAGTGAAAGTCATTTCTCAGCTGGCTCTGAAATAATAAAAACAACCCCTAGGTCTGTCTACAGAGAGCACCTCTCCCAACCCATCCCTTTGTGTCTGCGGGTTGACACTCAATTCATGTTTCCCGTATGAGGAGGAGGAATATATTGATGCCCTCAACAGCTCAATTAAACAAAGTGGCCAGTCGGATATCCACGATTAGAAGAACTGAATGAAGGAATGTCTGAAAGTGAGGGCAAACTCATTTTTGTTTGTACTACTAATTTGTTATTTAAAGACCGAAATACCCTGAACAAAGGTTGTTGTTTTTTAAAATCATTAACTCACAACCACTTTGGCTATTGAGACGTGCATATGTTGCAAAAAATACAAAGCCTGTCAATGTGGAATAGGAAAAGCGATATAGATATGTCAGCTCTCATACTCGGGTCATTGAGTCGTTACGGGCCTTTTGGCTGTTGATTTATTAACGACTCATAAAATATAGCTCACCCAACACGCACGGTCACAATTCTAGGCACAGCAATGTTGTTTGAAATTTTCTTCTTATTGGGTGGTGGCGAACAGAATCTATGTTGTTCAAGAATTTTTCTCCTGGTTACAGTCATGGTTACAATAATGTCGAGTGTGACTATTGGTTGTTCTGCGTTTCTGGGATCAGAATCATCTGTTAGTTTGCTTTGTATTGACCGAGGCAGCAAAACTGTTTCCAACAAACACTTTAAACAGACGAGGAGGAAACTGTGAAGTGTTAACTCTCCAGACCGTGGCTAAAAGCCCAACTCCTTTCACTGTACGCCAAACCCTCACAACCACAGGACTAATCAAATCCCACAGTGGTGGGCTCATTCAGCTATGAAGTAATGCCCCCTCTGTGTGTGTGTGTGTGTGTATGTGTGTGTGTGTGTGTGTGTGTGTGTGTGTGTGTGTGTGTGTGTGTGTGTGTGTGTGTGTGTGTGTGTGTGTAGTTGTGCGTGTGTGTGTGTGTGTGTGTGTGTGTGTGTGTGTGTGTGTTTGCTTTGGTGTGCGAGGGTGTGTGTGTGTTTGCGTGTGTGTGTGTTTGTGTGTGTGTCTGTGTGTGTGTTTGCGTGTGTGTGTGTTTGTGTGTGTATAGGTGGGAATGTTGACTGTTTACACAGACAAACGCGTTGTTGTTTTCACAGCTTTAGCCCACAAAACAACTCGTCCTTTTGGCATTCGGATTTGCCATTTGCTCTTGGAAACGCGACGTGTAGGACTCTCCACCGGCAATGTTTCCCTCTTGTCAAAGCACACAACAATCGGCGGCCAAGCTATCCTCACTAATAAAATGACATCATACATCACATATGGCTCAGGCTTATATGTGTGTCTTAGAAAGTAGAGGGCGAAACCGAGCGAGCAGACAGACGCATGCAGAGACAGACGGCGGGGTCTCCATGACTATGATGTAATGGCTGGTCCATTGGCGGCTGAGCTACTGTGAAAGTGACGTATTACCCTGATGGATGGTTGCTCTAAGTGCTGTCCTTTTTACAGAATCCCACGACACCTCACCTGCAGAGAGCTGGTTGGGGTGAGAGGGGGAGGGTCGGAGGGAGAGAAAGGGAGAGCGATGGAGGGAAAGAGAGAGAATGAGCTACGGAGGGAGTGAGAGAGCAAGGGAGAGAGATAAAGAGAGACAACTTGACAGAGAGAGAGAGAGAGAGAGAGAGAGAGAGAGAGAGAGAGAGAGAGAGAGAGAGAGAGAGAGAGGGGGGGGGGGGGATAGGGAGGGAAGCAGAGACAGAAAGAGTTAAATAGAAAACGAGGGAGGGAGAAACATTCACACAATGCTCAGTGAGCGACATTGACTGGGTGGTTAAAAGGAGGGTTCACTTTCACATAAATCAACACTATTAGCACGTGCGTTTTGTTTGTGTGTGTGTGTGTGTGTGTGTGTGTGTGTGTGTGTGTGTGTGTGTGTGTGTGTGTGTGTGTGTGTGTGTGTGTGTGTGTGTGTAAAGCATGACAATTCTTTGTGTGTGTGTGTATGTATCTGCGGACATGTGTTCATGGGTTTGAGTGCATGTGTGTGTTTGTGTGTGTTGTAAAAGACATGGTCATTTTGTGTCATTGTCAGTGTGAGATACATAGAAAGTCAGTATGTGTGTATGTATGTCCCTTGTATGACCGTCTTACCGGGCTTGTGTAATGTGACGTCAGTTGCAAATGATATTGTTACTTTGGTCGTTGTTTAGTAATTCAACATTAAATCATTTGTCATTACACTTGACACCACAGTACTACAATTCCCTTGAGTCCTGTCAATATGGGGGTGTATTGGCAACAAAAAAATCCCATGATGCATCCTGATGTAGGAGCCCTATTGGAGCTGGCTTGTCTGGGTCAGGAGTGGCTGCTGTCTGCGATGCTTCAGGCGAATTTGGCTGGGCCACTGTCTATGTGTTGGGATAATTGCTCAGGATGACCTATCTATCCCGGCCCCTAACTTTATTTCCACGTCCCATCTCTGTTCATTTCATCTTCAAAGTGATGATGCCCCCGCTCCGCTTCGGTTCACTGCTTCGGCCCCCAACCCCACTTCCATACACACGCACACGCACGCACACATGCACACACGCGCAGGCACGCACACACACACACGCAGAAACACACACACACACACACACACACACACACACACACACACACACACACACACACACACACACACACACACACACACACACACACACACACGCATACATTTCATACCCTACATCTGAGGCTGCCCCTCCCCTTTTCATCGTACTCTGAATTATAGTGTGCACGGAGCTGTATCCAATATCTCTACTTTAATTAGCCTTTTTGCAAGGGGGAGAGGTAACCAAGGCGGAACTGTGTATTTGTCAGGGCTGTGAGTGTTTAAAAGAGATTTAATTTGCTCAAAGGTGTATTCTGATTTGGGTATACTTTCATACAGTGGTTGTATCAAACACGTACATGCACAGTTTATTACCTGCAGACTTAATGTCATACTAAATCAATTTGCGTGCTTGTATTTTTCTCCGTCTCTCTCACCACCTTTCCTTGCAATGCTTCCGCCTCGAACACACGCAGTGAATCTAATAGACCAAAGCAGGCTCATAGGCTGATAGGACATTTGTGTATTGTTATGCCACCTCGTAATTATGTCAGAGAGAAAACTTATGAGACAATTAAGCGGTTTTATGCAGCGGGGCCATCATGCAGATTTGCGTTTGTTATTCCCCATTATCATCCTTCTTGAGAATGTGCACCGAACGTAACTTCCACTCATTTCTTAGCTTCCTCAAACTTAATTTTCTCCCAAGTCTTCAGTCTTCAAGGAGAACGGTTGACCTTCGCTTCCATTACTTCCTAACAACAAACAGCCTGATTAGGCGCTGGCCTTGTTGGGGAGGAGGTTAGCTGGCGGTCCAATCATTATTTCTTTTCTCTTTTTTTTGTTAATTGGCCTGCCTACCCTGACCCGACTCTTCCAGAGGTCATGGTGCTCTTCTTTTTTTTTTGGCTCCAGATTGCCCATTAAAGCAAATAGCTAACGGTAACGCTAACGGTTCCAGCAACGTGATAACAAGATGGACGCTTTGGCACACTCAGAGGCACCAGTCACGTTCAGCTGCCCAAAAAGCAATTACAGCCGGGCCTGTTACCGAAGACTTCGATGGTTCGGAACTGCTTGCGAGTTGCATATGTGCGTACGTGTTCATGTGTGTGCTTGTGTGTGTATGTGTGTTTGCATCTGTTCTTGT
>NC_082382.1:16381823-16389768 GCF_031168955.1 Gadus macrocephalus
TGTGTGTGTGTGTGTGTGTGTCTGTGTCTGTGTAAGTGTGCATGTGTGAAAAACGTAATAAGCGTGTTTTACTCTCTGTCTGACACGAAAAAAAGACAACCCCCCTCCCAAAACAGGCAAAATTGCAGTGCTTGATGACTTACGTCGTACATTCATCTCTGCTCATGCGATGGCTCCCCGACCTGAACAGGGAGACCTCATCAGTAAGCGGGTCCGTCGCCACTGGTAGGAAGCAGGCAGAAGGGCAGAAGGGAACAGAGAGGATCACCTGCAGGTATGAGGCTAATTTGCCTTCACTGCCAGGCTGAGAAGAAGCGATTCTCTCGCTATTTTTAGGGTTTGCAGCGGAGCAGGGTGTCGCTAGGGTGAAAAGCGTTCACACATTGGCTAAAGAGACCAGCTGCTGCCCCTGCTGCAGTGGACATCCGGCCTGCTGGGTGTTTTCGGCCGGTTTCAAAAATGCACTTGAAAGAAGATTGGTACTCTTTTCTAGCTGACGGCTAATGTAAGTCTCATCTCAGAGATGATGAACTAGCCATGCTTTGCTCTAGTGATGCTGTGTTAGCCTCGCATACTTGTACTGGTGTGACTCTCTCCTCGGAATGGGAACTCGACAATAACATGAAAATGTCTGTCAAAAGGTATCTTTATTTCCTAAAATTACCTGATCAGAGTCAAAAATGAGCGCGGGCAAGATTCAATTCATTGAATCAAGCCTCATGTTATTTTATCCTTCAATATATTATGCAGATGTTGACGCACAACAACAACTGCGTACCGTCACTAGCCAGAACATACTCAGCATTAGTGTTTGTTCAAAATTGGCCATCAATGCTTGAAGCTTTGGGAAATATGTCACAATATTATTGTTTGATCCGATTCAATAGTGACTTTGAAGGACAAAAATATCCTATTTGAAACATTTGTACAAAGGAGGCTAAACTCAACATTTGCTCCAGGTTTTCACCCTTTTTCCTTCTTTTACTTTGTTCTGTGTCTCTCTTCTTCCCGCATTGCTGTGCTCTGTGTCTGCTCTCAAAATGATAGCCGACACACAGCCTAGCAGCAGAGCAGCAGAACAAAACCCAGCCGGCCCGAGAAGCCCAGCGAAACCTCCTCGCTGGGCTGACACATATACTGGGTCAGATGCGCTGGGTTTGTCCGACGTGTCGAATCATTAATGTTGTTTATGAATCCGCGAAGTATCTCCCTTTTGTTCGCCTCACATTTCTCTACCTACCTCGTCCTGGTACTTTGGATTTATTGGCACGTTGGTGTATCCTTTCCCTCTCTTCCTCTTTCTGTCTCTGTCTCTGTCTCTGTCTCTGTCTCTCTCTCTCTCTCTCTCTCTCTCTCGCTCTCGCTCTCTCTATCTCTCTCTCCCTCTCTCTCTCTCTGTATGCTTTCTCTACCTATCCTATCCCATAAGCCTATTTACTATTTATTTTCATTCTCCTTTGTCTTCCCTTATCCCTTCATCCTGATCTCTTTGTATGTACCCGCTATCTCCCACCATGGTCATCTATTCTCCACGTCGTCTGCAAAGCACCGTTGTATAAAATAGCCACCTGGCTGTGGGTGTGTGTGTGTGTACATGTATGTGTGTGTTTGTGTATGTGGGTGAGTGTGTGCGAATCCATCTCTGTATATCTGTGTGTATGTATTAGGTGATGTTTGTGTGTGTGTGTGTGTGTGTGTGTGTGTGTGTGTGTGTGTGTGTGTGTGTGTGTGTGTGTGTGTGTGTGTATGTGTGTGTGTGTGCGCGTGCGTGCGTGCGTGCGTGTGTGTGTGTGTGTGTGTGCGTGTTGCATTTGCTAGTAAATCTCAGAATATCTGTGTGCATGTATTAGGTGATGTGTGTGTGTGTGTGTGTGTGTTTGCAGGTGAATCGCATGTGCCAGTGTATTGCGTATTTATTTGTGATTGCCTTGCAATAACCATGCTAATCATACACCATCTGTTAGTTGTTGTTACTCTATGTTGTTTTTAATATTTCCACTAAAGCAAAACGATATTTCACCCAGCACGCACTGCAGGAGTGCATGCTTCTTCTTGTGCATTGTAGATGTGCGGGATGACACACACATACACAAACACATGCACACAAACACACACAAACACGCACACACACATGCACACACTCACACATGCATGCAAACAGAGTATGTTCCGACACTCAATCAAATATCGAGTGTTGAAACTTTCTCCATCCCGTTCTGATAACATGGGCACAGCAGGGAAGCTCCATATTGACCCAGACGACCAATGAAACAATGTCAGGGAACTGCGGTCCACTCCCAGCACAGCAGCAGGCCAATGTTGGTCTGGGTTGGTTTCATACATGGGTGACACAAAAATCAAATATCGGGTGTGAAGGTGTGTGTGTATTTGCATGCCCGTGTGTCATAGATGTGTGCAACAGACATACCATATTTTGTGTGTGGCTGTGTATGTGTGTTTGGATTCTCTCTGTGTGTGCACATTCCCAGGGTTGGTTCTTTATAAACAACACATCTCTGAGTGACTCACACCCTTTCTCTCTCTCTCTCTGTCCGCTGTGGAAACCTGTTACCTGTAACCTGTTAACCAACGTGTTCACCCTTGGATCGGCAGGGTTGTCTCCTGTAACCTGTTAACCAACGTGTTCACCGTGGACCGGGACCTGGTACAGTACAGGGTTGTCTCCTGTAACCTGTTAACCAACGTGTTCCCCCTTGGACCTGGTACAGTACAGGGTTGTCTCCTGTAACCTGTTAACCAACGTGTTCCCCCTTGGACCTGGTACAGTACAGGGTTGTCTCCTTCGCCTCGGTCCGCCCTGAGCCTCCATGCTCAGCAGGGAGCGGGGGAGAGGGCCCCTCCACGCGCCCTCCAGGCCCTCACTGAAGGTATCTGCTGTGCGGACCATAGAACAGGGGCATGCTTTATGGATGAGGGTACCATAGTGATGTCTGGCTCCAGGCCCTCACTGAAGGTATATGTAGTGCAGACCATAGAACAGGGCATGCTTTATGGATGAGGGTACCAGGGTGTTGTCTGACCTCGGAGTCGGGGTTGCTTTCCATCGGTTGCTCTTCATGATTATTTCATAACGCCATGATGAGCCGTGGATTAACTGAGCAAATGTTGGGTAGTCCTTCTGCAAAGATTTTCATGTCATGTTTATATTTGATTGTGCGGAAAGTGAATCCGCTTGTTCGTATTAGTGGCAAAATTGTTCTTTTATTGGGGGGTAAACTTCTTTTTAATATGAACTTGGTACAGAACAGTTCTGAGAGGTGGCGATGTGTTACACAGGGTTATGAAGTATGGATTTAATTATGGCATTTTAGTGTTCTGCTCTGGCAAGCCACACTCCAACACATTCTCGCACAAAACAATTATGCACTCAGGGAAAAAATAAACACGGATTGAAAAAATTACGAATGCAATCTTGTCTGAGACAAGAAGTGATGGGCCTCTCTCTTCATTAATTCTCTCACCTCTCCCTTGATTGCTTCCCCATAGAATATACTGGATGGACTTTTAAGAGCCTGTGAATTCTCCAGATAGATAGATCATTCACAATTTGGTGCAGTGGAGGCATGCAGTGCAGAAGTGTGTTAAAAATATGTTAATCTATTTTCAATGAACTGCTACACAGACCTGCATTTTTAATGTTGCTTTAAAAGAGTTTGTGTCAATGATTAAATGATTTTACACCTATGACAGGATCTAATTTTGTTTAACCATTTTAAACTCTGCATGCCATCTCTTTGTGAATGAACAATTTTGCAAATGATCTGTGATGTTATTCTATTGTGGTCTGTTGACCTTTAATTCAATTTGGCTATGTCATGCCCCGTATGATCTGATGCTGTGATGCATTACCAGATCCAATCGTGACTCCTCTTCTCTCAGCGGATCAGGTTTCATACAATATGAATGCTAGCATTCTAGTGGATGACGTGTGTACGGGGACCCAGTCAGGACCATGGCATTTTGGACACACTCATTGAACACACACTAACAAACACACACATACACACACACACACACACACACTCAAAGACATACACTCACAAAAACATCCCATCACATCCTGTACCGGGATGTAAATGCACACACACTTACACATGTGCACGCATGAATGTATGCACGAGTACACACACACACAGACACACACACACGCACAGGCACAGGCACACACACACACACACACACACACACACACACACACACACACACACACACACACACACACACACACACACACACACACACACACACACACACACACACACACACACACACACACACACACACACACACACACAGAAACAAGTGGCCAAAATGAACACTGCAGCTTCCTGCCTCATTAAATATAGTATCCTGGCTCCTCTTCAGCTGCGATTCTATCGTTTCCATTATGCAACTGCCCCATTATGCAAGTCAGACTAATTAAGACACAGCCTGGCCATCCATGGGTCCATAATGGGAGCCGACTTGTTCTGGACGATAAGAGGCACGTGTCCCTAATCTCCCCGTCAAGAACCCAACAGATCATTGTGTTTTTGAAAAACGGATATTAGCAAGATACCGATCAAATTCTATGTCTGACTTCGTACACGAAGAGCAAGTTTTGAAGATCATCCCGTTCCCTGCGTGTTCTTGTCACCTAAAAGATAGATGCTTCTGCAACCAGGGGGGACGAATCTCCTAGGAGGGGGAGGACAATTAGCCCCGAAAACACACCTTCTAATTGAGTTGTCACTCAGGGTAAATTGTTGGTTGGTCTTTAACCTGCTAAACGAAAAACTATTTCCGGAAGAATCTTAGCGGTTGTTTGTTCCCTCTTTGCGTCTCTGAGATCCACCCAGTCCCTCCTCCGAACCCTTCCTCACCCTCCACACCCTCCTCACCCTCCCTCTCCTCCGATGTCCTTCCTTCACTCTACCCTCATCTTCGCTGACATTTGTTCCAGGCGTCTCTGAGTTATCTGCTCTCAGACACATCGAATCAGCAGCGTCTTCACACTCACCTCTGATGGCACTTTGCTCCCCTTGTCTTTTACTTCTCAGTTCCTGTTTCTCTGACACCTCATTATCAGTCTTATTCTCTGATGTGTTTTCTGCCCATGATGTCTTTGACCTTAGCCGACCCCTGCAGACCCTTGTCCTTCACACAGATCAACACCCTTCCCCTTTTACCGCCCTAGGTCTGTTGAGCCGGTCTATCCCGGCTCAACAGAGCCGGGATAGACCTGTCTCTCAGTGTGTGCATGTGCTGCTGTCTAAAGGGATCTGTAGGTGTACACCCCTCCCCCTTTACACAGTGTAGGATAATCAATAGTCCTGTCATACTTTGTGTGGCGTGACTTGTCAGTCAGGTCTGCAGGAGGGCTCTGTAGTGTAGAGTCAACTTTGATTTGAACCCTGATCCTCCAGTCCGCCTGCCAACCGTGGGTGGAAGGTAAGATGATCGTGGCTGTCGAGGCTCCGTGGACCAATGCCGGACTTAAGATAAAGGTGATTCCATACCCAAGCTATTGAAATGGAACTACACATTGCCCTGGTTATAATGGACACATGTTCGTGGCAGCCTCTGCGTGCTACGATGTTTGAACATGCACACCCCCTGCTGTGTTATTCCTATACGCAATAGCAGATTATAAGGATAAGAGGACATGTAAGCCATTAAGATTGTATTTTGGGCTTTTAGTCCTCATATGCAAGATAAGCATACCTACATAAATACATAAACACACACACACACACACACACACACACACACACACACACACACACACTTACACACTTACACACTTACACACATGCCCACACGCAAACACACAAACACACTCACAAACAAAAGCCCACAGAATTAGTTCAGTTTCCCAAGAGTTTCTGTGTTTTTATCTACTGGTCATAACTGCTGTGCCCATTTGTTGTGTTCCTACTGGCCCATTTTTTTGCTCCAACAACACTGATGTTTTATTAACACTACAACCCCGGTCACGCCACTGCAACAATGTCTCATGTCAGAGTGGATAATGGAGTGCTATGCATCATGGGAAAAAAAGAAACTGGGGTATGAGGAAGAAAAAGAAACCCTATCTGATTGTTTTTTTTTCTACCTTTAGTTATAATGTGAGGCCTCTCTTTAGGCCCCTGCTCTTTCAGAATGGGGGTTATTTCATGGCTCATTCCTGCGACGCGGGAGCGGGGAGGCAGGGGGGGGGGGGGGGGGGGATGCCCAGTAGAGTAGGGCACGGCCAGATTGCCTCACATGGCCCGATATAGAAACACATCTAGACCAATGGGGGACGCACTAGGAGACGTAGTGGATGTCAGCAGCTCACGCTGCTACGGGCGGCTGGATGCTATGTTTAGGCAGCAGGTTGAATGAGGAATGCAGCCGTGAAATGGGTGAGCGATGAAGCTCGGGCCACTGGCAGATCACAACCTAGCGTGAAAGGGGCTGTGATTTGCTTTATTCCCCCCTCTGTGTATAACTTGGCCTGCAAATAGAATTTTTATCTTTTGGTGTTGAATAAGAGGAAATCTCAAGATGCGTCTGAGTGTGTGTGTGTGTGTGTGTGTGTGTGTGTGTGTGTGTGTGTGTGTGTGTGTGTGTGTGTGTGTGTGTGTGTGTGTGTGTGTGTGTGTGTGTGTGTGTGGGTGTTCCTTTCGGGGGGAGGGGGGGGGGATGAAGTGCACTGTGGTGGCTTCTCTGTAGCGCCTGGAGTGTCTAGGATTATCCAGGCCTGCAAAGACCTCTGCATGAAAGTAGAACATACACACACACACACACATACACACGCGCGCACAAAGGCACACACACAGAGACACTCACTCAAACACACACACACACACACACACACACACACACACACACACACACACACACACACACACACACACACACACACACACACACACACTCCCTCACTCACGCCTCAAGGTTACAAAGGTAATGTCAAACTTTTAGCAAAGCCCCCGCGCAGCAGAACCGTCCTCATGGATTCATTTTAAAAACATAATTCTTTCGTGGGAGTCAATGAATAATGTCCGGTGATGCCATGCTAATCTATCCGTGGGATTTGGCTCGGAACGCCCTCCCAGGCTCCAGCACCTCGTAGCTAATTACTTTCTGGAGCTCGGGACCGGGGTCCCCTCTCTGCTGGATGACACGGGGGGCTCGAGGGAGGAGAGTGGTAGGCTCTCCACTGGAACAGTGTTACGCTGACCCAGCCCCCTTCCACCCACACTATCAATTCACACTGACACACATTGGTCCAGGGAGTCCAGAGCTAAGGGCGTTTTTGTCTCACGGTCGAAAGGTTGTTGTTTAATAGACGAATGTCTGCAGCCTTAGATCGCTGTTTATAGATTTTTATTAAATCTGATATCTATCTATCATGATCTATATATTAACGGCAGCATCTGTCGCAATAAAAACTGTAACGATAAAACTATTATTAGAGGGAAGGCCAGAGGGGCACCTTAGTCAATGAGGTCCAATGGACAGTGGTCTAGGCCACAGTAGCCACCCACATGCCCACACGCACGGCCCGGGTCTGCAGTCCTGGAGCAGGCCTGGGGAACCTGCTCCTTAATGACTTGTATCTCAAATCCGTTGTCGCTTTGGTAGTAGTAGTCTTTTTCTCACATTACATCCATAAAGGTTTTTTAAAGGCGCTCAGACCCATTAAAAGTTACCAATACAAACTTTGTAAGAGACACTGACCATGTCATTGTCTTGGACCATTAAAGTGGCCTTTCCACCTCACCTGTCTTTTATTCTTCCGTCCACCTGGGCCGGACCCGATAACCACAGTGCTAAGACCCATTGTGTTTGAACGCTTTCCCGCCCTATCCCTCTCTTATTGGCTGACTCATCTGTCCGTCCTGGTCTGCTCCTTAGCTTGTTTGGCTGCCGGCGGGGGAGTGCATGTGTCCTGTGT
>NC_082382.1:16389868-16422368 GCF_031168955.1 Gadus macrocephalus
CAATAGTGCTGGAAGTCAAACTCTCTCTCTCTCTCTCTCTCTCTCTCTCTCTCTCTCTCTCTCTCTCTCTCTCTCTCTCTGTCTACATTTATCACTCCCTCCCTTTCTCCTTTTCTCTATTCCCTCTCCCTCTCCCTTTCTCTCCTTCTTCTAATCTGTTATTCTCTCTCTCTCTCTCTCCTCCTCTGCTTCCCCTCTCCCCTCCTATCTCTCATGTCTCCTCTTCTCTGTCCCCCCACAGCCGCGTCCAGCTTCAGTTTCTGCCGGGCCTCCCTGGACCACACGGTGTCCAGCGAGGAGCTGAGCTACCAGCTGCCCCGGCGGGCCGGCGGGGGCGGCAGCAGCCTGACCTGGCACGACGGCCGCGGCCAGCAGCAGGGGGCGCACACGCGCACCGTCAAGCTGCTGCAGCAGCCCGGCACTGAGGGCATCCAGGTATGGCCAGCGAGCAAAGACAAAACACACACACATTCAACCATGAATGCACAGATCCATGCACACACACACATGCACACAAACACAAACAGGGGATGCAAGACAGAGAGAGGGACTGAGAGATTGACTGTGAGAGGAAGTGAGGGAGAGACAGAGAGAGACAGAGTGTGAGAGAGAGACAGAGATAGACTTAGAGATAATGAGAGCGATACTGAGTGGCTGAGAAATGGGAGATGTGGGTCTTGTATAGAGCCATAGGCGTAGAGACGCACATATTTGATAACCTCAAATATGTGCGTAGAGACACACATATTTGAACCTACACAGGTGTATGTTATCACACACACGCGCACACACACACACACACACACACACACACACGCACACACACACACACACACACACACACACACACACACACACACACACACACACACACACACACACACACACACACACACACTCACATACACACATACACATACATACACACAGCACACACAGACACACACAGACAAACGTGTGACATTAACTAATCACAAAGTGTGAAAGTACATCACCAGCCATATAGTACATTAATTGGTTTGTCTTGTACCTCATGAATATGGCCATGTTGGATTCTACCACAAGATCTGCTGCTTATGTAACAGTGAACGAGCAAAAGAAACGTTATCTCAATGTCTGGGAAATAACATCTGTCGGAACAGCCCGCACAGCACATTCATGCGACAAATTCTAGTTTGCAGTGTGTTGAATGAGCTCCAGTTGGTGGTTTCTTGTTCAGAGGTCTCCGTAATGAACAGTGAATGAGGCGCCGGTCTGAACGCTGATTGGATGATTCAGAGCGGTGGCGGCGGCGTGCTCAGTGGTGTGTCTACCCTTCTGTGTGCAGTGTAGTGTAGGGGATAGCATCGCAGTCTTCTCGCCTCGACACATTCTCTCACGCAATATGGGATCCCATCTGTGCTACCGTGTAGTGTGAGTCACAGCTAAGAGACACTACTGCAAAAGAGACAAGGTTTGCAGATGTCCGCTGAAATGTATATAGGACAAGAATAATTTGCTAGAGGTCTAGGTTTTTCCTTTGAGTATAGAAAAGCTCAGAGCGGGCCAATTCAAAGAAATGTAACCGCTGTCTTTGAAAAATTGCGCTTCTGTGTTGCTAATTGCATTGGACTGAGTGAACTGTGGTATATAAGCACGACGGTGTCCGCTCAGCTACAACTGTAATCTAATATGGACAGGGGTTAGCTGTTTCCATGTAATTACGCAGGAATAATTAAGCTTCCATACCATGAGAACATGTTATGCTTGTGTTAATCATATGCTTGTGGCTTTGAGCAACAAGAATGTTTTTGCATTATTCAACAGTGTGTGTGTGCGTGTGTGTGTGTGTGTGTGCGTGTGTGTGTGTGTGTGTGTGTGTGTGTGTGTGTGTGTGTGTGTGTGTGTGTGTGTGTGTGTGTGTGTGTGTGTGTGTGTGTGTGTGTATGCATGTTCATGCTTGAATGCGTGGGCTCTTGGGTTATATAGTATTCCATTATGCATATACCCTACTGTACATTGAAATAGCAGAAAAACATGTGTGTCTGTGTGTGTGTCTGTGTGTGTGTGTGTGTGTGTGTGTGTGTGTGTGTGTGTGTGTGTGTGTGTCTTTTTGTATCTGAAGTCAGGCTATGATTAAAGTTGTAACCTTTTCATATTATTTTCACTTAAAAAAAAGGCTAAACTATTCAATATTAAATGGGTTTACAGCTTGACATTTGTGTAGCAGAGAAACGATGTATGTGCCAACAGTAATATGCGGTTGCAAATTATTTATGCCGAATGCTCGTCAAAGGATAGGTTTTTACAAAAGAACAAGTTTGAATATTCTTGTGGACATTGTTGACACTCCAACAACAACCGAAAGTTTGGATGAGCTGTACTCCAGCTCTAGTTGATTTAAAAACCCGTGTACTTTATTCAGGAGCAACCCCTGGGCTGAAGAGGAGACGCTAAGTGCCTTTGTTAATCAGCACAAATAGGAGCAGTACACGGTAAACATATCAACGTTTAATCACGGCTGAGCACATTTAATAAACAGACCTGCGCAGCAAATTAAAATGCCAAAGTGATCGTGAAACACTTATAAAGGGACAACTTGTTTAACACTTCCCTCACTGTGAAAGCTTTTGGGCTAAGGTGTTATGGGAGGCAGATGAGGGTGGAGAAAAGAGTCATTAAAGAAGCCAAAACCATCTCACATAGACGGCCGTGTTGATAGACAGCTCGGGCATGGGAGACGGGAGGACGAGTAGAGAGAGAGGGGAAATACTTGAGGAGGGTTGGCTGTCAACACGGCTCTCAGGCCCAGCTGACGTCCGGACTAACCGTGAATAGCAGGAGAATTTTTTTACTATCTGCACACAGTATAAATTGTTGGCTGTCAAACCACCATCGTTTAATTAACAAATTTTGTATAATTTCTAAATATTAAATCATTTTAGAGGTGGTTAATTATTATTTGGCAGCTGCGAGTTCAGCCAGATTTTAGGGATGGGCATTTCTGGCAAAAATACTATTCGATATTCGCTGAGAAGTATACGAATAATATTCGAAAATCGGTCAATCAAGAACCCCGCCCGCACGCACGCACGCACGCACGCACGCACGCACGCACGCACGCACGCACGCACGCACGCACGCACGCACGCACGCACGCACGCACGCACGCACGCACGCACGCACGCACCTCAATTACACACACACACAATGACACAGGGGGAGACTTTTATGATTTGTATGAAATCAATCTGTTTATTTCAACAACTGCGCCATCAATATTCAACATTAAAATTATTTCAACGTTGGCTTCGGCAGATAGGCCTACATGCGGCGAAAACAGATCGCTATTTATTTTACTGAACACAGCCTGCATGACGGTGAACTAGTCACGTCTTTTGGATATGGAAACTATGGCCAGAAGAATAACTTCACACGGATTGTCTTTTTACAATTTATTCCTTACCAGCATTCGTAGTGTTGATCACCAAAGACGTTGACGTCGCTTAGCAACCGAGGACGCTGGGGTTGATTAGTTACCAAACTACTTGCGGAGTGTTACAATATATATCGTAGGCCCATGCTAATGAACGGAGCGTTCATCAGCATTGAAAAGAGCTGTGTAATAAATAACGATGGGCACATTCATCATTCGATATTCTACGTGACTCCAACTATTCGACTATTCGACGATCGTTCCCCATCCCTACCAGATTTGTGTGTGTGTGCTTGTGTATGTGTTTGTGATTCTTTCTGGGTTGAGGAGGTATGGGATGAGAGGTTAGTTGAGTCTTATCTAGTTGTGAAGCAGACCTCTAAGCAGATTGCTTTTTATGTCTGCGATAGGTCAGTGTTTTTAGAGTTTCTCATTATAAATACACGGTATAAGACCTTTTCAATTGACATAAACAAATCTGTACACCGGACCAATATAGCATGAAGACATACTGTTATTTTTGTTATATTGTTATGCTATTTCTTGCAAGTTTTGAGGATTGAAGGCATTGGCATTAATGCTAATATATTTCATTGGATTATTTTGTTTTTCAAGGCTGTTGAGCATTTTATCATCATGATCAGTCCAATGTATTTTGTGAGGATCAACCATTGTGAATCAATAGTGAACGTTGTCAAAGGAATCACAGGTATCAGGTGATTCTTGCGGAAAGATGTGTTGAGCAGTATCTTTCCATATTTGTTATTCAATTACTGGTTCTTCTAGCCGCTTTCTATCTGTCTGTTTAGTTGAGATGACATCTGTCAAACACGTCAAATCATTCTAGGCAAAGACACGCATGTAGTTAGAAGCAGAGGCACAACCGAGATAAAGACTGACAGAGACAGATACAAAGAGAACGAGAGAGACACTGAGCAATACAGACAGAACAAAAAAGAGAAAAAGAACAAGAGCCTCATGCAAGGACCCTCGTGTCACTCAGGCAGATGGGCTTTAATCCCGAATACATTTCAAATTTAATCCTGAATGGAAAAAACAAAAGGGCACCAGACGAGAATCTTAAAGCTTATTTTCATAGGGGACAAACTTTGATTGCAGTTCACAGACACTTTGTATTGCAACCATTCCCATTCCATCCTATCAGAAGTAAAGTCGCACCCTTGGGTGAGGCCTGAAGTCAGACAAAGTGTGCTGTGTGTATGCCAGCGTTCAGCAATGTGCTGCTCTGTCCTGGATGTGTTGGAGCCAGTAAGGTCAACCAGGAGAAGCTTCTGCTTCAAACTTCACATCCTCACCCTTCTCTCTCTCTCCTCCCCCTCCTCCCCCTCCTCCCCCTCCTCCACCTCCTCTACCTCCACCTCTCCCCAATCCTCCTCCTCCTCCTCCCCTTTCCCTTCCTCCTACTCCTCCTCCTCTCCCTACTCCCCCCTCTCCCCCTCCTCCTCCCCTTTCCCTTCCTCCTTCTCCTCCTCCTCTCCCTACTCCTCCCTCTCCTCCTTCTCCCCCCTCTCCTCCCCCTCTAACAACATGTTCTCCTCTGAGACCCTGCCCTCCCATTCCACTGATCACAAGAAGTGTAGACACACCTGAGGGCAGCCAGAGGCAGAGGTGTGTGAAGCCGACCCAGACAGACAAGACAGTTGACATACAGACGTGGACACACACAAACGCGTGGGCACATGAATGCCAGTGCACACACACACACACACGCACACACACACACACACGCACATGCAAACACATAAATGCAAGTGCAAACTCTCACACACACACACACACACACACACACACACACACACACACACACACACACACACACACACACACACACACACACACACACACACACACACACACACACACACTCAACCACATACACAAACACGCATACACAAACACACACAAGCAAGAAGAGACACACACACACACACACACATACCCACAGAAAAACCCACAGATATGTTGACGGACACAAACGCATGCTCAAGCAGATGCATGCACATACACACATAATACACACACACATTTGTTCACCCTCATACACACATGCATATGACAGGTGAGCTAAGTGACAACATAGCTATTGGCAGAGACAGGAGGAGAGACGGGAGAGAGACGCTTTTAGGAGGTAAAAGTCAGGGTGGGGAGGAAGTCATCTGAAAGAGGTGTGAAGGATTGCTTGTCCTACTGTAGGAGAACATGCAGGATGGCTTGTCCTACCATAGTAGAACATGAAGAAAATGCTTGTCCTACTGTAGGAGAACATGAAGGAGTGCTTGTCCTACTGTAGGAGAACATGAAGGAGTGCTTGTCCTACTGTAGAAGAACATGAAGGAGTGCTTGTCCTACTGTAGGAGAACGTGAAGGATTTCTTGTCCTACTTTAGTAGAACATAAAGGATGGCTTGTCCTACTGTAGGAGAACATGAAGGAGTGCTTGTCCTACTGTGGGAGAACATAAAGGAAATAGAGAGTTAAGCGTCTATTAAGGTTCAGATGGAACCACTAAAAGGGAGGCAGGGAGAGAAACAAGGTGAGAGCTGTCGAGAATGAGCGAGAAATAGAGAGCCGAGAGGGTGAACAGAAAGTGAAAGTGAGAGTAGGGGTTTGAGTGTGTTAATGCCAATCCCATAACACTGGCATCCCTGTTACATCGCCATCTGTTCTATGCCATGTGTGTTCGCAATCACGGACACACACACACACACACACACACACACACACACACACACACACACACACACACACACACACACACACACACACACACACACACACACACAGACACAGACACGTCAACACACAGAGAAAAACAGATTATTTTCCTCTGCTAATTGGTGCAGCATCTTTGATCAACGGCAGGAAGGGAGCAGGGGAGGGCTATGGAAGAGAGGTCTTATCGGTCACAGAGGGTGCATTTTAAGAAGCCCCCCCCCCCCTGCTCTGTGAACCTCTACTAATCCCTGATTCAGCTCCACAGAGGGAAGGAGCAGGTATACGCACAACACACACACACACACCCACACACAGATACTTGGAAGTTTTGAAAAATGTTCAAGGTTGTGCTTCCGCAGTGAGGGAGAACACAATTTGAATGAGTGAGTCGGAGAGAATAGGTATGCTGGAGGGACACTTTCAAGAACTCTTTAAAGTCTGTGGATTATGCTATTGAGGCTGTTTTGGAAAAAACGTCCAGAACTATGGACCCTAAAAATATACAGCAGAGAGTAACGTCACTTGCGGAATCATTAGCAGCTCGTGATTTGTTTATGTGGAAGCAACCCGCCCTTTTTCTGAATTATGAGGAACAAAGTATAAAGTGCAAGTTCCTGATACAGAGAAGGATAATCTGACACACAAAATCGTTAAATAAAAAAAATTGAGGTTGTGTAAAATTGCACATTATCTTTGAATCTGGTTTGAAGTGGGACCAGGAAAGGAGGAAATTATTTGTTGGAATGTGTTTATTTAGTTATTTTTAAAATAAGGTATTTGTAATACTTTTTATTGGGGAGATATGGGTGTACCGGCTCGAAGATCCTTCACCAAAGTCGGGCATTTCCTGTCCTATCTTTAGCGACGCATCCACTGAAGAGTCAAAGCTACAACATGTCAGCAGTAAATTGCCCTCCTTCTCCAAGCATGCTGTATCAGCATGCGGTAAATCATAAATAACTAAATATTTACTGTTGCGATTTTTCCAAACATCAGCGTAGACCATCTATATTCAGCGCATTGAGGTTGGGACTTGAATGGCGGCCTCACATCACTCTAGGACCCAGACTCTATTAACTAACTGATAACCCATCCTAACTCTTTAATGAGGTATCATTGTTGACCAGGACCTCGCCACATCCTAAACACAAAAGATACTGCCTTGGTATTACGAGAATTAAATCACTTCCCCGTCAAACTTCATGCTGGCCTTAGCTACAGACGGCCAAGAGGCGGCGTGGTCCTGACGTATGAGTGAGCACCCCCTGGTGGACAGCTGTGGGTCTTCGGGGGCGGGGGAGTGGGCCGGGGGCATCGGTGAAGCGTGAACCAGGAGAGCAGGGAGCTGGCCAGAGGAGATAGAGGCTGATGGATGGTCACGGGACGGGGCGAGAAGAAGAAGGAGGGGCGAGGGAGAGATGGAAAGATGAGGAGGGAGTCGTCGTTCTATTTCCCTTCTGTCTGGCTTCTTGATGATGAGGCCCATTACTCACACAGAAATGTGAGCCGGCGTCAAATTAGAGCCCTCCCCCGTCCCCCGTCCACCTTCCTCTCTCTCACACACACACACACACACACACACGCACGCCCGCACACGCATGCACGTACGCCCGCACACACACACACACACACACACACACACACACACACGCACATGCACACACACACACACACACACACACACACGCACACGCACACGCACACACACACATCATTCTGAAGCCTCTGTCTGTAAGTCTGTCTGTATGTCTGTCTGGTACCCTAACTTGACAACCGGCTGCCTCGCTATCTTCCTGTCTGTCTGTCTCTCTGCCTGTCCCTCTGTCTCTGTCGACTTGTCTATTTCTGTCTGTTTTTCTGCCTGTCTCCCTGTCTCTCTGTCTGCCTGTCCATCTGCCTGTGTGTCTGTGTGTGTGTATATCTACGTGTCTGTCTGTCTGGCAATCGTTCTATCTCCATGTCTCTCTCTCTCTGTCTCTCTCTCTGCCTGAGTGTCTGCCTGTGTGTCTCAATCTCTCTGTCTTTGCCTCTCTCTCTCTCTCTCTGCCTTTCTGTTTGTCTCTCTTTCTCTCTCTCTCTCTCTCTCTCTCTCTCTCTCTCTCTCTCTATATCTCTCTGTCTGTCTGTCAGCCTGTCTGTCTGTATCTCTGTGTCTGTGTCTTTATCTGCCTGTCTGTTGTTATCTTTCTCTCTGTGTCTGTCAGCCTGTCTGTCTGTATCTCTCTCTGAGTCTCTGTCTGTCTGTCTGTCTGTCTGTCTGTCTGTCTGTCTGTCTGTCTGTCTGTCTGTCTGTCTGTCTGTCTGTCTGTATCTCTCTATCTGCCTGTCAGTCAGCCTGTCTGTCTGTATCTCGCTCTGAGTCTCTTTCTGCCTGTCTGTCTGTTTGTCTGTCTGTCTGTATCTCTCTGTCTGCCTGTCAGTCAGCCTGTCTGTCTGTATCTCTGTGTCTGTGTCTATCTGCCTGTCTGTTGTTATCTCTCTCTCTGCCTGTCGGTCAGCCTGTCTGTCTGTATCTCTCTCTCTGTCTCTCTGTCAGCCTGTCTGTCTGTATCTCTCTCTCTGTCTCTCTGTCAGCCTGTCTGTCTGTATCTCTCTCTCTGTCTCTCTGTCAGCCTGTCTGTCTGTATCTCTCTCTCTGTCTCTCTGTCAGCCTGTCTGTCTGTATCTCTCTCTCTGTCTCTCTGTCAGCCTGTCTGTCTGTATCTCTCTGTCTGTCTCTCTGTCAGCCTGTCTGTCTGTATCTCCCTGTCTGCGTTGCTGTTTTCCTCCCACTCCCCCGGGGCGGTTCCGTTCTGCAGCACCCGTCCTCCTAACCTTTCTCTCCTCAGCCCCTTTATCCCCCGGCTGCGTATCCTAATCACAGACAGATTTATGTGCATCAATACGAGCGGCGCCGCGGACGGCGATAGAGACGGCGTGCAGCCCCCGTTTCACCGCAGATTGAGATAATAGCCATCCTCAAATGTCTGACACACTCAGTCATCTCAAAGACAGGGCTTTCTCCACACCTCTCCGCCTCAATCTTAATTAACAACGAGGAGTGCAGTGAATTTGGGGTTATTAAACTGGCTTCAGTGCTCCATTGTGCAGCGATAGATCTCAGGGCGTAATTATGGTGTCCAGTGAAAACAGTCAAACGGAGGTCTTTAAAGTGGAAGGGGCTCAGTTAGTGAAGCATTGTAATAGAGGTGTCAGGCTACAAACTATATGCACAGAGACGGAATGACAGGGGGGGAAAGATACCAATGTGGTCACAAGTCTTTTAAACCACTGAACCATGATGTAGCACCTTGCCTTTGAAACGCTTAAGAGACTTCCAAGTGGGAACATTTAGAGCATACAATCAAAATTGGAGTAAACGCACAAAGTTCAAGTGCTGCACGAGCACGACCACATTTGCAGCCTCTCTTGGCTGCAGAGAAGCCACAGGAAGCAGCAAGACACGCTTTTTTTGGTAGTTGTGCATAAAAGTGAGTTATCTCAACTAAGAAGGAAGCTACAGAGAATCTAGACCAAGGGTTGCATGAGAGGAGGAGTGCTGTGTTCTTTGCATCTAATAATCGGTGGGTGAACCTGACATCTTTATAAACTCCTTCGCACCGCGATGCAGACTCATTATTTTCCTTTGAAGTGTGAGTTCTGTTGTGCGTGTGTGATCAAAGACGAGGGGAAGTGGTGAAGAGGAACCTTAGAGAGAGAGCGAGAGAGTGAGAAGGAGATAGAGACAGAGATAAACATATGGATTCGGCCATATGCATTCTTGACTGCTTGAAGGTATTGACCTGGAAGGAATAGAGTCTTGCAGAATTGCATGCATGTACACTGTCACATATACACAAAGACACATGCACGCATGCACACACAGACACACTCAGGTATACAATGCACAGCAGGACAGGGACACATTTGAATGATAACAGAAAGAACAGAAGGTCAAGTCAACTAGAACAAGTGAAATGAAGTAGAAGTCATCGATATACAAAAATAGAGCAGAACAGAATTATTCTGCAAAAAAATTCTTTGCAGAAACATTTAAGACTACTGATGGACTGAACTGATTAGCAGCCGGATGCATTGTTCCCTTTGGATTTAATTGTCACATTGAGTAAAGTATAGGGTAAAAAACACACTGAGCCAGTGGAAATTACAGATTCCCTTTTTATATCTATAAATTGGGGTTGAGAGGTGAAGAACAACAGCTTTTAGTTTGTCTTTGCCTGTATGCTTTTGCACTTCTTGTACTCTTTAAATACAGTTTGTAATTATTATTATTATATTATAGTAGTTATTTATCTTCTTCCCTGTTGTTGTATTTTTTACCTTGAAAACTTTGAAGTTTAATTTATATGCAATGTAAGATACAATGTCAATTACATTTAATTCAGTATTCAATTCATTAATGATTTAAATTTCTACATCGCTACTTTTTTGCAGAGTGAATGAACAGCACTCGAGGAAGATGTTTTTTTAATAAATCATAATTGGTTAGAATCTATCATCCAAGGCCGTTTGACATTTAGAGGAAAGTGTGTATCAGTAATAAATTCAAATAAATTAAAATATGATTATGTGTTAAACAACCATACATCAACGTATCTCACAAATTTACTAATGCATTCTTTCTATGTCACACATGAACACACACATACATGCATACATACCCAGAATCACGTGCACGAATACACAAAGACACTTTCTCTCTCGCTCTCACTCTCTCTCTCTCTCTCCCTCCCTCATGCTTGCAATTTATCCTTGTGCTGCAGAATTAACTCCACCATTTTTCCTGTGT
Organism: Gadus macrocephalus; assembly: GCF_031168955.1. NCBI lineage: Eukaryota > Metazoa > Chordata > Actinopteri > Gadiformes > Gadidae > Gadus > Gadus macrocephalus. The sequence continues at coordinate 16,400,808 of NC_082382.1, forward strand.
GTGTGTGTGTGTGTGCGTGCGCGTGCCTGTGTGTGTGTGTATGCGTGCATGCGTGCGTGCGTGCGTGCGTGCGTGCCTGTGTGTGTGTGTAAGCGCCCCTGCGTGCCTGCGTGCGTTCGTGTGTGTGTGTGCATGTGTGCGTGCATGTCTATGTTTGTGTGTGTGTGTGTGTGCGTACGTCTCCAGCTGCGTCCAGGCGAGGCCTTCACCGTGTACCACACCAGCCCCACGCTGTCCTGCCTCTCCAAGCCCGTGGTGCTGTGGACCCAGCAGGACGTGTGCAAGTGGCTGAAGAAGAACTGTCCCCACAACTACCTGACCTACGTCGAGGCCTTCGCCCACCACGCCATCACAGGTAGAGTGCAACGCACAGGATATATACCCACACACACGCACACACGCACGCACGCAGTGTGTTCTGGAGTGTGTTCTGCAGCACAAGGGTGAACTGCGAGCAATAGAGAGAGAGCGGGAGAAAGCTTTTGTGTGTATTTGTTGGTGTATTTTTTATGTGAGTGTGTATGTGTGTATGTGTATGTACAAACACACTTGCGCACACTCACACCGGTCATACACAAAAAAACCACATTGGTGCATCTCATTAAAATACATGGATGATCTGCCAAAACCCTGAAGTGCTTATTTGTGAAGCGACAACATCTTGTGTTAGAACTCTACCGGTCAATCAACGCTGTGCGTCTGCAATTCCGACCTCCAGGAGGAAGGCTGAGCCATGGAAGGCGTGTCAAGTCTCATTCCACTTTGTTTTATTTGTACAGCCAGCCATTGATTCTTTCCAAAGCTGAGCTTTTTTTTTTTTTGCCGAAAAAAAAAGGTTTGCGCAAAAAAATCTTCTTGAGTGCGATTTAGACGTTTGTGTGGAAAAATGAAAATGTTTTGTGTTCTTTTGAAGGGAAAAGAGAGAAAGTGCTGCTTGAACAGTGGTCGCTTGCTGAGATCTTAGTCAGGGTATTGTTAGTACACCACAATGTCCTGAGACAACGTGTGTACACAAATAGACACAGTACTCAGTCTGTCTCTTCCTGTTCCTTCAATGTTCTCTATCTCTCTCTCTCTCTCTCTCTCTCTCTCTCCCTCTCTCTCTCTCTCTCTCTCTCTCCCTCTCTCTCCCTCTCTCTCTCTCTCTCTCTCTCTCTCTCTCTCTCTCTCTCTCTCTCTCTCTCTCTCTCTCTCTCTCTCTCTGTCTCTATAAAATAAAGCAGACAGTAATTTGGCTATGTGTCCAGTCCCCACTCACCTCTACTCATGGGCATACACACAGAACCTCTGAGTCTGTATCAAGGTTATAGAGTACACATTAGGAGAGATTATCCTAGACAGTTCATTTTCGAATATCATGATTTCATTTAGAAAGAGAGCGAGAGACAGAGAGAGAGCTAGCTTTGGAGAGAAACACACAAACCATTCTGTTTATGTATTCAATTACTGATAAACATACCAATTTCCATTTCTTAAATGGTCATTAGCTCTTTGTGTCTGTATGTGTTGGTGGGAGTGTGTGCGTGTGTGTGAGGTCAGAGACAAAAGATACTAAAGGACAGATTGAGAGTAATACTGTAAAATATAAAATGTAATTACATCATGGTTAGAGGCGTCCAAGCCCTGACCTGCTTCTAACAGTAATGTTCCTACTACTAAAATGTGTTCACCACTAAGATGTATTCACTCCGAAAAGCATTAAAAACCCTTTATGAAATGGATAGTTCCGTTCCTTGATTTTGATTGGCTCAAAGCTTGGAAAATATTCACGCACACCTGTGACCTTATAACAATTCATTTTTAGTATATGTGTGCCGCCAATCTCAGTAGTATCCTAGCCTGTGTTGCCTTGCCTGGCAACTGTTTTGCTGTCTTAAGCAACTATACTGCTGGCTGAAGAATGATGATATGTTTTCAAGAAATGATCGCATTTTATGCTGCTGTGTTTTTAATTTTCACGTTGTGCCTAACAAAGGCCCCTAGCTGTTTCTAAATCACCGTAAACAACTGCCTCTCGTGGCTTATTAGTTATACTGTAAGTCTACAACTACAACAACATCCCTTAGTAACCGGGCAGGACAGGCAGAACATTTTCAAGTTCGGATTTAGTTCAGCTGTGATGAAGTAGCTGCGTGATAGAAACCAGCCCCAGTGGGACGGCAAGGCATTAAGGTCAGATTCCCAGCAACCTCGCAGTACCCCGCAGGCCTCCCATTGGAGGGCGAGAACGTCGATACCTTCTCAGCACAGACGTATTCATGCCCACGTCTCCCAGCCGCTTTCTCTAGCAAGAGTGTTTCCCATCGATATCACAATAGACTACTGATCGTTGTTCTGTGCTTTGTTGCAACCAGGCCAGCAAAACTGCTGTTAAACAAGTATCCAATACATAATTACTGTATCGCTGTTGTGTGTCAGTGTGAACTCCAATCGATCAAACGACCCATCTGTCGGCAGGTTTAATTGCGATAGGCAATTTCTTGTTTTTATTATTTACACGATGGTGCATAAAGAACGCCTTGAGAGATGCAATGAATGGCATTAGCCTCCTATCAAAGGCTTCTCACAAAGCCTCTCTAATTTTTCCAGAGGAACCCCCCTGCCCCAACCTCTCCTCCAAATGGCTTTGGATCTTTTTTAAAGGATCATTATCATTACGACCAGGACAGCAATAGCAACCATTTTGCCTGCAGAAAACATTTGAAAAGCAATTATTTTGGAGCTAAATTGAGAGAGAGGTCATATCAAACAGGCCCTTTTTGTGTTTTTAATCTCTTTTTAGCTCTTCTTTTTTTTCTATCTTTTTTTCCACTGTTATTTCCCTTTTTTCACCGCACTGATATTCTGCAGGCAATTATTAAGAGCTAGGTTATGTCTGCCTGAGGGGAATTGATTCAAGCACCATTCATCTGCTTTTCCCCGGTCTGGATACATGCGAAGAGCGAGGACAGTGGTTTTCTGGGGCATTCTCTCACTGCCCCTGGGATAGCTGGACACAGCGGGGCCACAGGAGAGAAGGGTGTGTGTGTTTGTGTGTGTGTGTGTGTGTGTGTGTGTGTGTGTGTGTGTGTGTGTGTGTGTGTGTGTGTGTGTGTGTGTGTGTGTGTGTGTGTGTGTGTGTGTGTGTGTGTGTGTGTGTGTGTGTGTGTGTTTGTATGTGTGCTTACAAACAGACACACACACACACACACACACACACACACACACACACACACACACACACACACACACACACACACACACACACACACACACACACACACTCACAGACAGAGACAGAAAGGCTAAGATGGATCCATTATTTGTTACTAAGGCTAACTGGTTTATCCCGCCCTTTCAGGACTGCAGAGCAGGTACTCAGGGTCCGCCTTGTTCCACTTCATCTGGTTACACCGGAGCGCTGGTCCCCTCCGTCATGCTGTCCTCCTTCGGTCCACTTACTGTCCATCAGGGCCGCAGCACACTGCAATCAGAACTCCCACACGTTCTGAACACAGTGATTCACAGTGGAGGATTTCTGAGTTTTGGATTTTATTACGTCAGGGTTACATGCCACCATTCTGGACAGATATTTTGTCCTGACCAGCAAAACTAGAACGCAAGATAAACAAGGTCGGTATTTTGTGAACATGACAACATTTATCCCCGGGGATCTCCGGAAAGCACTTCCCTTTCCTGTGGCCAGATGTGTTCAAACACGTCTCTGCGTGTTTAAATCTCTGCGTGCCATCCATCCGATTTGAGTGCATTTTCTCTCAGAGCCAGGATGAGCTATGAAGTGCAGTTTTCTGCTTGGATTTAGCCCTGTCTACACAATGGGAGACAACGGATCAATCTATAGCATTAAGGGTTGGACACCACCAGTCACATGACATTGAAGCACACTCTCCTTATTGAGGACATTTACATGTCATTTTCACAGGCTGGTGGATGAAGAGAGTCAAGACCGTCGTGTTATCCTCTGTACAGTGTTCCTCTTTCAACGCACTCTTTCTGTCTCATCACGTCCTATATTCTTCATGTTTATCTGCAATTTTTATTCAAACAATGTAATCATTTACAGAATCTGTTGTTTGTGAAGGAGGTGACACGATTTGATACTATGGATAGCTAGATAGCAAGGTTTGATAGATAGTGTAGATAGATTGATTGATAGACGGTATAGATAGATACGATAGTACCATATATAGCAACCCGGTCTCACGAAAAGACGTGACACTGTCACGTTATTTAATCTATTGAAACGTGTTCAGGATCACGTATTTTCAAATTTTTCGTGTTTACAAGCACAAATTCCAAACCCATGTATTTCAATTGGAAGTATTTGTCGTGTCACCAGCACGACTTCCAAACTAAGGTTCTGTGCGGGAGCGTTCTCCCTAATGTCCCTTAAGGAGCTCCGTACAGTACATTTATTGTTAAAAATTGTGAACGATATGACAGCTTTAGGCCACCCGTTTCTACTTTCACCTTTGATTCTGAGAAATTGTGACAATTCACAGATATAGGCTATTAAATGCAGGTGCGCTGCTCAGGCAAACCGCGAAAGAAAAAAGGGTAGCTGCTTAATCTGATCTTTTTAGAATTGTATGTCTTGATGTTTTGATCTAACCATAGATCTATTGTCTTGTTTTTGGCTATGTGAATGGAAGTCCGCGTCGATGCCTCGCAAGTCCAGTGTCGCGAGCGGACGTGACATCTAGAAGTCATACCGTATAATAATGGGTTATCACCAGAGAATGTCTAATATTCGTAGACGGGCTCTGTTATCACTATCCTCGGGCCGGGCCTTTGATCGAGCGTTTTTACTTTTATTTTATCATTATCATAAATTAGCCTAATCTGAGGAGAAATCTATGCCATAAACAGAAATATTATGGGTCTTTATTACACGGGTCTTCTCAATGCCGTGGAACGCTCCGTTCACTTGCATGGGTCCGGGGATATCTCGGGATTGGTTTCTTTATTAATCGAATTGGAAATGCAATAGGCCTATTTTAGGACCGAATCACCGTTGAACTTGTTTCTAATAACATTTCTAGCGAGAAATATACTTTTTACTTGCATAATCTTTAGTCAGTGATTACGTATGATCTTTAGTTTTATAGTTATTAGGAAGATTTTATCGGCTCGCTCGCATGTTTCAATGACGTCAGGTTGCTAAGGACGCTGCTTTCGCTAAACTAGCACACACACACACACACACACACACACACACACACACACACACACACACACACACACACACACACACACACACACACACACACACACACACACACACACACACACACACACACACACACACACACACACACACACAATGCATTTCGCTGCAGATATTCCCTCAATTATTATTACTTTCAAAACGCTGGCCAAGGTTGAATATCCTTTTTATTTGGGCTGCTTCTAGGACATTTTGGGTGGATTTTGAACGGTATGTGGGCGGGACGTTTTTTGCAGGACCTGGCAACCCTGCGCTGTTGCCCGGGGTGCTGAAATGCCCCCCCCCCCCCCCCCCCCCCCCCCCCTTAAATAAATTCTATGGCAGAATAAAGAATAAATTCATGCATTATCATTCAACTTGAACATGTGTTTTTACAGTATAGCGTGGTGGAGGGCTGACGTATGTTGCCCAACCCGGAAGTGAGCGTCGCCCTGGTTTCCCTTGACAAAAAGCCAACGGGTTTTTCCATTGGATTTTGGATTATTGCAGAAAAATTAGCATCTTTGAAGCACCTCCTCAAAAACTGAAAATAAATAAATAAATAAAAAATATCTGTGCTCCAAAGAACGAAATGTAAACCAATGCATTCTGAATAATAATAATAATAATAATAATAATACATTTAATTTAGAGGCGCCTTTCAAGACACCCAAGGTCACTTTACAGAGCGTATAGTCATCATTCAAAACTACGTAAAACAGACTAGGAATAAAAGAAAAACAGAGGTTAAACATGAATAATAATAATAATTAATAACACTCAAAGACGCCTACAGTGAAGGGGGGACCTCACTAACCACCACCAATGAGTAGCACCCACTTGGGTGATGAATGGGAGTGTTTCTCCGATTTTTCCATGCTACACAGAACGAAATGTAAACCATGCAAATAAAGACTTTTTTTTTTTCAACGGGGCTGCATCCAGTCACTTGACCGTCATGGTTGCTATGGTGGTTGCTATCGACCGCCCCCTCTAATCCTGGATGTTTGGTCGGATAGTTATGACGAAGAATCATAATGTGAATCGGAATATTCTATAAATGTCTTGATATCATCTTTCGTCTCTACACTTCTGCTGCAGCCGCCTAAAGTCTCACTCCGAGAACCTTAAAATATGAATCAATCCATTAGAAGTATGAAAATATCTTCCCGGAGGCGTAAGGGGGAAAACAAGGTGTCCTTCGACATCTACGTTTCGAGGCGATTGCAACAGTGTCACACATGATCATATTTGAATATGTTTCGGGGTAGTAATTAGCTGTCGATTTTGGGGGCCTTTATCAATAATGACCAGCTATAGATTTGCTTCCCGATGGAGATTCTTGACAAATTACATGTTATTTAGCATCTACACGTTAAGCTGAGTCCAATGAGATCAAGCTTGCCCTCTTGCCACACCGAGATCATGTCCTAGACCATATGTACCATGTAAAATACATTTGATAGAGTGTCATGCTTGGTGTCATTGGACTCAGCTCAACGTGTAGATGCTAAATAATATGTCATTTGTCACAAATTTCTATCGGAAAGTAAATCAATAGCTGCTCATTATTGATTAAGGCCTCCAATTTCGACAGCTAATTACTACCATTAAACATGTTCGAATATGCTCATGTGTGGCACCATTGCAATCGCCTGGAAGTAGATGTTGAAGGACACCTTGTTCGCCCTCTTACGACACCGGGAAGATATTTACATACTTCTGATTGACTAATGAATTGATTCAGCTATTCCCTCAGAAGTCTGGGGTCAAAAGGTCAAAAGCAGCCGACACCACGCCGCTTATGAGACAACAAAAGTTTATGTGTATTCCTCTCATAACTTTTTGTCATTATTAAAGAGAGGCCTGATTCTCCGATATGCAGGTTGGATGGCTACGGTGTAGGTCTGGGAAGAACTTCAGGCCTAAATCTTGCAAGCGAGTTTTTAGAACCATGTAAGGATTAGAGGGGGCGGTCAAGTGACTGGATGCAGCCCCGTTGAAAAAAATAGAATACCACTCGACACACTCAGGAGATTAATGATATTTAAATGATTATGAACATGAAGTCTTTATTTGCATGGTTTACATTTCGTTCTGTGTAGCATGGAAAAATCGGAGAAACACTCCCATTCATCACCCAAGTGGGTGCTACTCATTGGTGGTGGTTAGTGAGGTCCCCCCTTCACTGTAGGCGTCTTTGAGTGTTATTAATTATTATTATTCTTCATGTTTAACCTCTATTTTTCTTTTATTCCTAGTCTGTTTTACATAGTTTTGAATGATGACTATATGCTCTGTAAAGTGACCTTGGGTGTCTTGAAAGGCGCCTCTAAATTAAATGTATTATTATTATTATTCAGAATGCATTGGTTTACATTTCGTTCTTTGGAGCACAGATATTTTTTATTTATTTATTTATTTTCAGTTTTTGAGGAGGTGCTTCAAAGATGCTAATTTTTCTGCAATAATCCAAAATCCAATGGAAAAACCCGTTGGCTTTTTGTCAAGGGAAACCAGGGCGACGCTCACTTCCGGGTTGGGCAACATACGTCAGCCCTCCACCACGCTATACTGTAAAAACACATGTTCAAGTTGAATGATAATGCATGAATTTATTCTTTATTCTGCCATAGAATTTATTTAAGGGGGGGGGGGGGGGGGGGCATACAAGTCTTTTGGCCATAGTGGATCCAGATCTGTTCCGGAGCATTTCAGCACCCCGGGCAACAGCGCAGGGTTGCCAGGTCCTGCAAAAAACGTCCCGCCCACATACCGTTCAAAATCCACCCAAAATGTCCTAGAAGCAGCCCAAATAAAAAGGATATTCAACCTTGGCCAACGTTTTGAAAGTAATAATAATTGAGGGAATATCTGCAGCGAAATGCATTGTGTGTGTGTGTGTGTGTGTGTGTGTGTGTGTGTGTGTGTGTGTGTGTGTGTGTGTGTGTGTGTGTGTGTGTGTGTGTGTGTGTGTGTGTGCTAGTTTAGCGAAAGCAGCGTCCTTAGCAACCTGACGTCATTGAAACATGCGAGCGAGCCGATAAAATCTTCCTAATAACTATAAAACTAAAGATCATACGTAATCACTGACTAAAGATTATGCAAGTAAAAAGTATATTTCTCGCTAGAAATGTTATTAGAAACAAGTTCAACGGTGATTCGGTCCTAAAATAGGCCTATTGCATTTCCCATTCGATTAATAAAGAAACCAATCCCGAGATATCCCCGGACCCATGCAAGTGAACGGAGCGTTCCACGGCATTGAGAAGACCCGTGTAATAAAGACCCATAATATTTCTGTTTATGGCATAGATTTCTCCTCAGATTAGGCTAATTTATGATAATGATAAAATAAAAGTAAAAACGCTCGATCAAAGGCCCGGCCCGAGGATAGTGATAACCCATTATTATACGGTATGACTTCTAGATGTCACGTCCGCTCGCGACACTGGACTTGCGAGGCATCGACGCGGACTTCCATTCACATAGCCAAAAACAAGACAATAGATCTATGGTTAGATCAAAACATCAAGACATACAATTCTAAAAAGATCAGATTAAGCAGCTACCCTTTTTTCTTTCGCGGTTTGCCTGAGCAGCGCACCTGCATTTAATAGCCTATATCCGTGAATTGTCACAATTTCTCAGAATCAAAGGTGAAAGTAGAAACGGGTGGCCTAAAGCTGTCATATCGTTCACAATTTTTAACAATAAATGTACTGTACGGAGCTCCTTAAGGGACATTAGGGAGAACGCTCCCGCACAGAACCTTAGTTTGGAAGTCGTGCTGGTGACACGACAAATACTTCCAATTGAAATACATGGGTTTGGAATTTGTGCTTGTAAACACGAAAAATTTGAAAATACGTGATCCTGAACACGTTTCAATAGATTAAATAACGTGACAGTGTCACGTCTTTTCGTGAGACCGGGTTGTATATAGATAGAAAGATAGATGTATACTGTAAATAGATAGATGGATGGATACATAGACTGAGGAAGGAAAAATTAACGAGAAAGAAAGACAGACATAAAGAACGGAGGTATTGAGACAGGAAATGGGAATGGATGGACTGATTTGGAAAGTGAACAGCATGAGTAATGACTCTAATTAGGGTTTAGCGTTCACACATGGTAGCTGCACAAATGATGGATACTCTTCTTTCCCAACACAGAAAAAAGTGTGTGTGTGTGTGTGTGTGTGTGTGTGTGTGTGTGTGTGTGTGTGTGTGTGTATGTGTGTTTTTGTGTGTGTGTGTGTGTGTGTGCGTATGTATTTGTGTGTGTTTTAGGGAAATATGCTTATATTTTTGTGAAAGTGTTTGTGTGTGTGTATATGCCCGCATGTGTGTGTGTGTGTGTGTGTGTGTGTGTGTGTGTGTGTGTGTGTGTGTGTGTGTGTGTGTGTGTGTGTGTGTGTGTGTGTGTGTGTGTGTGTGTGTGTGTGCATATGCCCGCATGTGTGTGCGTGTAGGTGTGTGTGTGTGTGTGTGTGCGCGCGCGTGTGTGTGTGTGTGTGTGTGTGTGTGTGTGTGTGTGTGTGTGTGTGTGTGTGTGTGTGTGTGTGTGTGTGTGTGTGTGTGTGTGTGTGTGTGTGTGTGTGTGTATGTGTGCTTGATTCTGCATACTGCTGTAAAAGGGGTAATATTTACTGTGGGTAATGGCATGTTAAATATGCATGTCCCTGGGGTTTACCACCTAATGTTGCCATAAAGATGAAGCCCAGTTAACAGACAGTCTCACCCATCCTTCCAGTGCCAGTACATTGACTCCCATATGGCCGCAGGGCTGCACTTAACCCTAGTCTGTAAATTAAGTTAACGTGCAGACTACAGCATTCGCGTTGCAAACAGCACACACACACACACACACACACACACACACACACACACACACACACACACACACACACACACACACACACACACACACACACACACACACACACACACACGTACAAACGCTGACACAGACAAGCACATACATATACACAGACAGATATACACAGATACAAGCAAACACACACACACCACAACACTTTTACGTGGCAGATACATACACACACACACACACACACATCCATGCGTGGACACATTTACTTACCCACACAATCAGACAGACACGCACATGCAGGGAGACATCTGCATCGCAGTTTTCTTTTTCTTTTTTTTTTTGGGGTTGTACAGAGCGCACACAATAACCTGACCTTCATGCGTCCCACTCCCTCTGCCCTTGTTGTCTGTGCCGCCTCCAGGCCGGGCGCTGCTGCGTCTGAACGGGGAGAAGCTGGAGCGGATGGGCATCGTGCAGGAGGGCCTGAGGCAGGAGGTGCTGCAGCAGGTCCTGCAGCTGCAGGTGCGGGAGGAAGTGCGGAACCTTCAGCTCCTCAGCAGAAGTAAGCTAACGGTTAGCAGTAGTAAGCTAATGGGCTAATGGTTCACTGACGAACTGGAACTGGTGAACTAGCGGTTAACAGAAGTGAGCTAGCGGTTCACAGAAGTGAGCTAGCTGTAAGCTAGCGGTTCACATTTAGTCTGATGCATAATGTATACATTTTTTCTTTTATCGTGTTTTATGTCTGTGAGTGTGTTTGTATCCGTGTACAAAATGTTTGTGCGTGTCTGCATGTGGGTGTATATGCGTGTGGGTGTTTCTAACAAATTGTGAAAGGAGTTAAACAACAGCCAGATAGATAGAATATTAACTTGTAAATGCGCAAGAGACAACAGATCTCAACCTAGGCAGCCCTTTTCATGTTTATATGTCAACCAGACAACCAGACAGCCAGACAGCCTGAGAGAGACAGTAGAGGCTAATACCATTGTACACACGCTGTCCTCGAATACCCTGGCTCACAATTATTGGCATAGCGCAAGTGGAAAATTACTGTAATGCACTGGTTTTTATTTGAGTTGGGATAATTGGTGGGTGGCTTAATGACATGGGCCGGGACTGGACATCAAAGTACATCTGTTTGTCGCTGTTTGTGTGTGCGCGTGTATGTTTGTTTATGTGTGTGCATTTGTGCATTGGTGTGTGTTTCTGTGTTGTCAGGGTTTTCGTTTACATGCAACACTGCCTCCAGGCTGATTGATGTGACATATAAAGACTCATTTTAAGACACCCTTGATAACCCAGCCCCGTCGATGGCTACTGACCTGGATTATGCGGTTGGGCTGGCTCTCTGCTCCCTCCCTGGGTGTCTCGGTGTGTGACGGTTCTCTTCCAGTAACATGTTTTATTTAGTTCAGGAACGCCGCAGCCCTTAACTATGAAATTATCCCCACTCCTCCTCCCCTTGTTGCATTCATTAAAGTGCCGAAGGTATTATTAGACTCTTGCATTAAATATAATTTGTGATGACTTAACAATAACATTGCATGCACTTTAGGGAATAGAGGTTTGATGGGTGTTGTTCTGCCTCTAATTACATTTTTGGATTCTTGTTATTGTTTTTATCGACAGTGTCACAATATTCGGTCTGCGATAACATCGCTCCATAGACAATAACAATCAACCTGCTGCAACACAACATATTATAATGGTTTCCAGAATCATCATTGTTATTGTTTTCCAAACATAACCCTTGCCATACATACATTTCTATTCGCACACACACAAACGCATACACACGTCACACACACACACACACCACACACACACACATACACACACAGACACGCACACACACACGCACAAGCGCACGCACGCACACGCACACGCGCACGCACACGCACACGCGCACGCACACGTGAACACAAGCCTGCATGTCTTGTTCATGGTGGAACCACTAACCCAACAACCAGAGGGAAATAACGTATTGGAGAAAATGTACCTCACCACCCAGACAGGAGAGTCAAGGTCCCGTGAGGCAGCAGCGCCACCCACTGACACTCCCTAACACCCGCTGTCAAACAGCGATCTCAGTGGGAATATCATTATAATAACAGGACGGAACAGGGTCAATTAAAGGCATTTGTGAATGGTTACATTTGCGGTTGAGACACACTACTCATAATGACAGAATAGTGCAGACGTAATGTGTCGGTTGAACAAGCCCCAGCACGAGCTACGCCACCCCCTTGATCTACGCCGTCTGATCGGTTGGCTTCATAGAACACCTAGGTTTCACCTGAGGCTCACCTGAGGTTTATTTGAGATGGGGGGTGGGGTTTATCGTGAGATCAGATAATGTAGGTAATGTCGTTTAACACCGAGATGGGATTAGGAAGTGGTGTTTGGTTATGTGATGGCAGGTGTATCTGTGTGATCTATTTGGTTTGGTTATGTGATGACAGCTGAAGGTTGGGGCGGGTGTGAGGTGTTTGGGGAAGAGAGGTGCTTGGACAACGCTGTGCTACAGAGGAAGGAATGGTTTGGTTGGTGCAGGAGAGAGTTGATGGTAGAGAGGCAGAAAGCTGACGAAATCTCTACATGTTCTCTTATTTAAGAGGCAAATCACAACCTATCGTTAACAGAAGCCCAAAACCATGTGATTGCTCACAGCCCATTTATGCTGCGATCCCATGATAATTACGAAGGAGATGATAATTACGATAAAAGAGAGATACACGCATGCACAAAGAGAGTAATAACACACACACATAGAAATCCACTGCTTTTATTCTCTGAATCTCTTCCCCATACAATTCTGTGAAGGCTCATGAGTGAGATTCAGAGTAGAGCCTCTATAGCCTGTTTGCTGTGTAATGGAAACTTTTACACCAGATCTACACCAGCCCAGCTGGTCTCTTCTTCTTCTTGTTCTTGTTCTTGTTCTTCTTCTTGTTCTTCTTGTTCTTCTTCTTCTTCTTCTTCTTGTTCTTCTTCTTCTTCTTCTTGTTCTTGTTCTTCTTGTTCTTCTTCTTCTTCTTCTTCTTCTTCTTCTTCTTCTTCTTCTTCTTCTTCTTCTTCTTCTTCTTCTTCTTCTTCTTCTTCTTCTTCCTGGTTTCTAGTCCTATCCCCCCCACACACACATTCCTCTACTGCCATATCACTGAAGCGAATTACTGGAAGGAATCACAAGTGGAATTGAGTTATTAAGAAGGTTGTTGCTGGCTGCGAGAGTTCTCTACAAACAAAACAGATAATGGAGCGGGAACATCACAAGGTTAATGAGCACAGATGGACGCTGGAGCCATGGCCCGCGGTAATATCACTCCTCCAGCCGTCATTAGGTTCTGGCTCCCCGGACTCGCCCTCTGCTCCGCTCAAATCAGCCCAGGGTGAGCTTCCTTCTGCACTGTAATTGCAATTCACACCCAACAAGGAATCCAATTACTTTCGTTGCAGATTGTTTGGGACAAAGTTTCTCCCTGCACAGTCATTAGGCTGGGTAATGAGAATACGGTTGGTAAACAGTTGCGGTTTTGATGTGTGCGTGTGTGTGTGTGTGTGTGTGTGTGTGTGTGTGTGTGTGTGTGTGTGTGTGTGTGTGTGTGTGTGTGTGTGCATGTGTGCGTGCAAGTGTGTTTGTATGAGATGGAGTTATATGTAGAGTCAGCAATGTGGGATGCGGGATACACGCAAATCAGAAGAACAGAGAATGCTCAAATCAAAGAGCCCAACAGCCTTCGGTAAAGATGGAAAAAGAAGGAGCAAGAAATCAAAGAAAGTAAGGAAGATTCTCATTATCTGAGTCTTCAATAGGAATCCATGAGACTTTCTGTGCTAGTGTAGCCTCCCCAAGCCTGCCTAAATCCAGCAAGATAACCTCCGGTTTCGCCTGAAGCTATTACTCTCGAACCCTCCCGACACAGGCAGCTTGGCTCCCAACAATATGCAGTCGGCCAATCAGCAAACCCGAACGAGTGATGATGACGACACGGGATGCTTTGAAGAATTCTTAATGAATTTAACATTATTTAAACTATAATTCAACGGGATTGAAAGGGCTCGCTGCAGCTCATACAAATGGCTGCAAATCAAGGTCGACTGACCACGCCCCTCAACACACACCGCAAACGGAAGACTTGACAGACCTAGTCTCAGAAGTCAGACATCATGCCAATGAAGTTGCTGGAGGTGGGGATCTGTAAGCGTTTGATTTGGCGAACAGAACCTCGGCCAGCAGTAAGAACTGTAAAAGTGTCTGTTAAGTCTTCAAAACCAAACCGTGTAGACTGGCCACTGTAGAAATTCCAATCCCCCACAAAATCCCATCTGACAGCGTCATCCACTCATGCAAATTAGTTTTCTTCAGTAAAATATCACTGGGAAAAAAAACAAGGAAACATTCCAAACTCCGCCCTCTGCAGTTTATGCAATGACATTGTAGGACTGCTTGATATGTGATTCTTACAGACCAACTGAGTGAAGTGAATATGGCTTGTCCCCCACAAGTGCTCTCTGGAGCTGTGTGGTCCCAGCAGGCCGTTCTGCAACATCTGGCCTTCTCATGGGGTAGCTGCCCTTTCCCCTCTGTCAGTAGGGCTTTCTGACTGTTATCTGTCTCAATGGTAAGTTGCCCCCCCCCTCTGTCCTTCCAACACATCTGATCTCCTCCCAAATTGTGTGGATGTTGGTTTTCTGTGCGCAAACACGTTTGTGTGTGTGTGTGTGTGTGTGTGTGTGTGTGTGTGTGTGTGTGTGTGTGTGTGTGTGTGTGTGTGTGTGTGTGTGTGTGTGTGTGTGTGTGTGTGTGTGTGTGTGTGTCTGTGTAGCCATCTGTGCTTGTCTCCGGGGTCCCAGCGGTGATTAGCTGAAACTGGATGATAATGCCCACACTCACACATACACAAACTTGCGCCCGCGTGCGTGAGTGCACATAAAACAAACATCCATGAAAACACACACTCACACTACCCCTTCAATTGAAAATAATAAAAAATATATTTAATAAAACGTTCAACAGACATTTTGTTGCTATGGCAGATCGTCGTGGTAACCTTGTGGTTTTGGAGTGGTCCTCTTATTTGTGTTCGTGTGTGTGTGTGTCTGTTTGTGTGGGTTTGCCCTTGTGGGGACTTCACAGAGAGTTCCTGGCGGTGTGTGTCTGCCAGCTGAACTGTAGCTTTGAATTAGAATGTGAACAAACTCGGAGCAGGCAGAGCAAAATAGTGAATCTTTATCTCGAACACAATTTGTTTTGCCTAGTCGCCGCACACACCGTGTCTCTCGTACCTGCATCTCTGCTATCCGCCTCCAACATCTCCTTCATCTCCCTCTTCTCATCTCCAATTTGACGATCCCATTGGGGAGCTGGTAAAAGAGGACATTTTTCAGGGGAGGACTTTTTTTCTCTTTTTTACACAATGCTCCATTTGAAATGTCTCACGGTGTCACTTAGATTCAGTTATTGTCATTTCGCTCCATGGCGCTGGTTTGTTGCATGTGTTTGTCTGTATGTCTCTGTGTGGGTGTGTGCGTGTGTGTGTCTGTCTGTGTGTATGTGTGTGTGTGTGTTTATGTTTGTATATTTTTGTGTGTGTGAATATAAGCATGTGATAAGACATGCAAACACTGTGTGTGTGTATCAGTCTGTGTATGTATGTGTATGTGTGTGTGTGTGTGTGTGTGTGTGTGTGTGTGTGTGTGTGTGTGTGTGTGTGTGTGTATGTGTGTGTGTGTGTGTGTGTGTGTGTGTGTGTGTGTGTGTGTGTGTGTGTGTGTGTGTGTGTGTGTGTGTGTTTATGAAGCACGTGACTCATTCCCAGCTATCAGTAGTGGAGGGCTTAGTGTTTAAATGCCAGCGATGTGAGAAGCAGTGGTGGCAGCGTCCTACTGTCTCCCGGTGTCATTTCAGGACAGGACAAATGGCTTGTTGTCAGGGAAACCACCTGGCCACATCTGCTGCTGGCTGAGAGGGAGGCAGATAATACCGCGGGCGAGGCAGAGGCCAGGTGTTGCTGCGTGTGGCTCGCGTCTAGCGTGTCAGTTAGTTAAATCTTGAATGATCGGCTCCTTGACGGGGGTGGTGGTATGGGGGGGGGGGGGGTTGTTATTCAGACCATATGTGTCAGCCGATCTTAGCCTCCGTCTGTCGCTCGGCGGAGACAGCTCTGCGTAGCGTGACAATCAGGACTGTTGTCTCATCTAATAGCCGTCGTTCTGCGCAGGGAGACGCCATAAAGTGTCTACACTACAGCAGTGTGTATCTATTCTCGCTGTAAGAGTGCACGTTCATCCAATGTTGTGATGTCGTTAAGGGCACAATGCGTATTGCTTGGTGGGTCTTGCACATATTTTCCCCACAGTGTTAATTGCCGGCCCCATGGTATTCTCACGTACTGCCGAGGCGTACACTTGTACTTTATTGTGGGGATTACTTGGGAAACAACTCATTTCCCTGAAGGGCCCTGGACCCATGCCTGTCCTTTGTAAAGTGAAGCTGAAAATAGGGGTTAAACAGAGGGCAGGGTGGATGTGTGTGTGTGTGTGTGTGTACACGCACGCATGTGTGTGTGTGTGTATGTGTGTGTGTGTGCATATGTGTGCGTCCGTGCCGGCGTGATAAATTAGGATACAGCCTCTGTGACGACCAGGGCTTTTATCTATTCAAATCTTAATTATGTATTCCTCTCTCTCTCTCACTCTCTCTGTCATACTTTCTCACTGTCTCTCTCTCTCTCTCTCTCTTCTTCACAGCCTCCTTTGGAAACTTCTCTTAGCTCATCCCTTGATCCAGTTGGCAGCCCTCTTCCTCTCCTCTGCCACAATACGGCTCCCAGAGTCTTGGAGGAGCTGCTGTGTGCAGATATGTGAGGGGAGAATCAATGCGTGAAAGGGGAGAGGACGAGTCTATAGACTTCATGCCAAGCAGACCAGAAGATTCTCATTCAACACGGCCAATCTACTTTAGAGACACAGAAAACAGAGACAAAGCCCTGTTTAGGGGTGGGGGGGGGGGGGGGGGTGCATTAACATAGCGATACGATGTAAGGTTCACATCCCCAGCGACAATACGAGCATATCACATTCCCAATCTTATCAGAGACAATACTTTTGTGTTTTAGAACTGTTAATATATGGAAATTGAGATGATTTGGACATGCCGTTTTTTTAATCAAGGACAATTACATATCATACCACACCACGATTACATTTATTCCAGAAACTAGAAAAACGAACACACAAAATACGGGGGGGGGGGGGGGGGGGGGGTAGCTGTTGAAAAGCTCCTATTTTCCTTTGAATAATATTTTCATTGCAATTATCATCATTATCAATCATCAAGTCATCATTATTAGGTCCCTTAACATTAACCTCTCAGGACTTTCATTTTTGAATATGCATCACTTTGTCCATTGTTAAATAAAACAAATATATAATAAAACACAACAGTGCTCATTGGTCACAGCACTCAGATATCTTCTATGTATATTGGATGACCTGCAGTATATCAGTACATTATGAACAATCAATGGAAGAAACTCAATAGATAATTTATAACAATGTAAACCATTGGTCTGTGTAGACTGTGGCTGTACGTTTGTATTTAGAATGGAATTGAGGACAACCCAAGACCAATAGCCGACTGCTTTTGTTCACTATCGTGGATCAAGTAGCTTTTTCTGTAGCAGGCCAGAATGAATGGCGTCTTGTTTAGGAAGTGCTCAACTTATGATAATGATCAAGTAACTGCAGCATGTACATCTTCCAAGCCCTCCGGTCACTGTAAGGTTCTCCTTCTGTTTATGTCGTTATATTATTTATGTTATATCATTATATTCGTTTTTTCAAAAGCCCAGAACGCCGTCTATACTGTGAGGGCAGCTGGCACGACGCTCTGCCTGAGGAACCGGAGGAATGCTGAACACAGTGAGCTGGAAACGGGGACGTCTCATTCACGTTCCAAACCGCGAGAATACGAGAAGCTTTGTCCAGTCAAAGCTTCTCCTTCCCATCAATTCAACCCCATCGATCCATACATTGAAGGACTTCTTGGACTAAGCAAGTGAACCACTCTTAGCGAGGAAGTGAAGAAAAGACACTCTATGGTTTATTTTTTGACACTGATGTATATTTCCAAACATCTCGCTTTACTTGGTTAGAGAGGATGTGATACAAAGGGGAACAGAGGAAAATGTCTGATATATATTATATCTGATATATAAAAGCGTATATCGTATAATAATAAATTAAACTGTCTTTTTAGAATAAACGTGTACAAAAAGTGTGATACTCCTGTGCAATTATTTTCCACATGCATATTATGCCCTTATTTACCGTGAGTTGTGTACAATATGTTTTTCCTTTAAAACGGCTCTTTCTATTACACTACAGATGGTTTTGGCATTTAAATTGATATTGATGAATATAAAAAAGCAGTTCAGAACAACAGCTCCAGGTTACTGTGTTCTTATTATTTAAGCTATTGCTGGGTGCATTCTGTTCTAGTCCATGTCAATACCTCTCACTGTTACTGCATCTATTTCCTCAAACCCTCTGCTTTCCTTCGATGCGTCATCGTCCCATTTTTGTTACCCCAACCCTCCTGTCCGTCGACTCCTCTCATGTTTGTTATCTATTCTCATTGCCTTATTTATTAATAAAATATGCCTACCCCTCTCACTATCAATCCCTTAGTGTGGAATATACGTATTCATACCTGTATCGCTATCATAGGCCTGCTGTCACCGACAAAAGATGAAGGAACAGCTTTTAAAGTTGGAATTAACATAAAAAGCCACTCAGGAACGATGAATCATGCCAGTCACTCGATGAATACTGAATCCCTTTGACGGCCTGTAAACATATAGGCGCACACACAAACATGCACAAATACACAAACTCACAGTTACCCCCCACACACACACACGCACGCACGCACGCACACACGCAAACACACACACACACACACACACACACACACACACACACACACACACACACACACACACACACACACACACACACACACACACACACACACACACACACATAAACACTACTCACACTTGGGATTAATTACTGAGAAACGGTAAGCATCTCACCTGTTAATAACATGGAAGATGTGTACACCATCAGAGACTGCGGGTTATATGACAGGGATAAATACAAAGGGTGTTGTTGACTATGTACCTTCTTCACAAGGCTTTGACGTGTGATTTTGATGTCTACAATGTCGTCATTTCCTATTTGCTTTATTACCAGCAATGTGTACAAATATTTTAAATATTTTAATATTTTTTTAATCGTCGTGTGTGTTGATGCCAGTGGCTGTGATCGTTTTATTTGACAAGATGAAAGTAAACAATAAACACTTTCCAGGAGAAGGAAGTCTTTGAAGAAAGCCGCGCACCTGATAAACGCGTGCACCTCGAGGAAGAGGCAGCAGGGCAGACTGAAAAAGTGCATCTATTACAGCCACATTTCAATATCAACACCTTTTTTTAAATTGCTCTATCGGTGGTTTTAAATAAAGACCAGGCAACACATTATTAATCCCAGATTAAACAATGAATTTGTGAATCGGTGAGCCTTGGTTGTTTTCATATTATTGAAGACCTGTCATCTTGAGTAGCCTAGAAGTGAACAGTCATCAACAGCCTTTACGAAAAATAACGTCTGACAAGCTTCAATGCTTCATATGGGGGCACTAATGAGCAGGACTTAATGATGATGAGGGGTCTGTAGGCCTGCCCTTGGACCCAGTTTTCGTTCGCCGTCACGCCAATATTTAAAGACAGCACTGCCCCCTTGCGGGACATGAGAGTACTTTGAGGTTTTCGTAACCTGCTTTGGGAATTTTAAAAAGTTCTTACTATCTCTGTCATTTAGACGGATATCTTGTTTTGTTTTTGGTTCGATTGTTCAGAAAAAAAAATACAACATCCGTTTATGTACTGTGGAAGTGGTTCATGGTAGCCTAGGCCTACTGGTGGTAGACCTATCTACTTACAATTTAACTTTGCTTTCCATTCCGTGAATTGGTCGTGTGAGGTTAATTTATCTGAGCCTACACTTCCACTGGCACTGTCAACAATCGTAATCAACCAACTATTCTGAGGGGTTATGGTCAGGGTTTCAAATATACTCAAATATTTTAGTAGGCACGCTGCCGGCACTCGTCAAACAATCTTGTTTTAATGGCATAATCCTTGATATTTGTAAGGTCAATATATACTTCATCGAGGATGTTTCTCCATGTCGTCTAATTTCATATGACGTGCGAGACGACATACATGCAAATATATTCGACTTAAAAATAGGTGACCACGCACACACGTGCGCGTACATACGCCCGAATTTACGCATAAACACAGACACACAAACACACACACACACACACGCACATACACAGGTCCTATATTTATCAGTTAAAGGCTGGTAGGTTAATCATACTGAACATCCCTTGCTCCTATGTTGTCATTTAGTCTACTTGTATGCATCATCATGTGCCTTCTGCAAAGCAATCAAAACAGCATCGTTTTCAACTTCTGACATCGTGTCAACAGACTTAAGCCCGTAGGACGTTTTTTTTTTCATAGGCAAGACCAATGAATGGCTAAATCCACAATAGGGCGGTCACAATCAATCGTTACGGGTATATCAGGTTTAAATTATATAGGTCTATCCATCATCTCTGATAAATATGGTCAGGCGTCTGAGTGGATGAATTCACGACGATCGGATATAGCAGATTAAAATAGTTCTCTGACGCTGATTTAAGAAATTTGAGGCTGACCCTTTTTCGTCATGAACCAACGCCGTTACGTCGGAAGGAGCCGCATCAAACGGTTTAGTAATGCGTTTATTAGACCGATCAACTAATATTATCTGCTCGATGTGGGTAATAATAACGCGAGAGTTTGCAAGTTGCCTTAAGACTGGAGTTGCAACTGCCAAAGGTGGAGTGGATCCGCGCATGACCCGACACACACTACTGTAGTACTGTACACGGCAGAGGGGATATATCGATATAAAAAACAACGAAATAATCCAGAGGTAAGGACCGTCAGAGTGAACCCCAAGGACCTGGCATTTCTTGTTTTTGTACCTTTTCCTTCGCTTTGCTTCCTCTTACTCTAAGCAACTGTCTTGCAGTCGTCGAAATTACTGCACTAAACATATTTTTGTGCCTCCCTTTAGCTCCAGCCAGCGCAAGGATTTTTTTTTTACTCCTCCTTCGTAATAAAGTCGCCATTTTGCTTCACTGCCTATATTAAACCATCCGTATTTATATTTCCCTCAATGATTTGGATATATCTTTTCTTTTGTGGTCATTTTTTAATCGTGAGGAGCTGACTCGTGTCTCACGGCGGTATACATATTAATGCAGGGAAGGGGTACGATTCTGAAACGGTAATAGGGTGAAGTATCCGCTATATTCTCTTTAAATAAATTATTATTGATACGCTCCTTCTGTGCTCTTTTCGGTTGTCGCGACTGTCTCGTTTTCAAAGCGCTGG
>NC_082382.1:16427368-16432368 GCF_031168955.1 Gadus macrocephalus
CATGTTTTAAAAGTTATTTGAAAATAATTTGTTTACCCGGCTCCTGGACTAATTTGGCTAATATCAAGCAACAAACGTGAGTGAGAGAGCGGTGAAACATTTTTGAGATATCTTCCACTAAATATGCGATGAATGAGGAAATAGTATTAGTAGTCTGAGTAATATTCTTTTAACATTTATTATAACAAATTATCTCTGAAATCTGAAAGAGGTTTCTAGTGATGTAGTATGTCCACCTGCTTAGATGGACATTCAGCACGAGGGACACTGATCAGAACTAAAGACGAGAGTTTTAAAACCAGTTTGCTGTCTCTTCCATGGATGTCTCATCCAGCATCTAATTTCTCCATATACCCGCTCCATTAACTCTGCTCCATAAGGGAAGTTAACGTTATGGACATGATTTGGATTGTGTTATGCTGAGATAGTGCCACACCATTGAAGGGAGCCGTTGTTTGATAGAGGAGACATTGCTATAAATAATTTTTTTAATGCTTGAATATCTTTTTTCAAAATGTATTATTTGCAGTTGATGTAACTCCACCCAGCCCCTCCGGCGCCGCCCCCCTGGCGATCGGGTCGTATATTGGTGTTTGGGTCTTATTGGTGATGTAGAATAACCATGATTGGACAATATGAAACTAGAAACAATGCCAACCCTACTAACCCTACTACCTCCTCGTGGTTTTTCTCTTCAATATTACTGCTCAGTGACTTGAGCCTGTGACATATAGCTAAAGAGAAGAAATTCAGTGTTAATCATCAGCCTGGAGCTCACTGGAACTCACTGAACCTGAAGTTCAGTTCACTAAGGTAACAACATGTTTCCCTTTCAAGTTAACTCCTATTATTCATGCCCTGTCTTTTTGTAAGAGATACTACCTAATTTGTTGTATATATAGTTTTGTTAAATAAGTTCATGCACTTACACAATTTCGTTCTGTCATGGTATCATTCTGTCAATTGGTTTCCCGAGAGGTTATGACATGTGAATAGGAAGTACTACTACTAGTTGTGTTTTTTTTTTTTAAGGAAATCAACAATGGTACATAGTGTGTACCATTGTACAAGTGTTACACCAGCATCATGCTACACCAAACATCTGCAAATCAAAAATGTGGTCTGTGTGATTTTCTCCCTCTTTATTCTTCTTGGCTGTCTGTCCGTCCCTCACTCTCTCTTATCATTTATTTATTCATTTATTGGGCCCCTCATCATTCTTCCACCCACCCTCTAGCAGCCCATAACAGTATTGGGACAACGATGAATAGTCGTCCGTCCACAAGCAGTAATACAAAACCTAAAGTATTGATGAGCTAGGCAGCAACCCAGTGTACCTGTGGGGGGTCAGAGATGCACGGCTATAGCATACACATTCCTCAGGAGACCCGGTTTGTTTGTCAGTCTGGCACAAGGGCAAAGCAGATCCTGTGCCTGTCAGAATGAAGTCTAGAAGGGTTACATGCGTATGGTAAAGTATAGCTGCAAACCTTGCTAGTTTTAGATTTTCTTGGGCTTTGCGTTTGTTTCTCTGAGTATGTGGTTACGTGTGGTCAAAAATGATTCTAGTCGTGGTCAGATATTGACAGAGCTATCAAATGTCTACTGATTCACAGTAGACGTTTTTCCCATTGCAGGTCTTATCTCTGACTGAGTTTTTATGTGCTCTCTGTTCCTCTATCCGGTTCTCTCTCCATTTCTTCAGCCGGTTCCCTCTATCCCTCAGCTCTGTCTCAACACATAACTGTCACACCGCTCTGATCCCATCATTCCATCTCACTCTGTTTGTCTTCGGGTGCCGCTGCCACTGTTTCCCTCTCTCGTCTCAAGCATTGTGCTGTATTATTAGCAGCAGTGATTCAGCGCGCCCTTAAAGTCCCTTTTACTGCCACCTTCATACCACCCTCCCCGCTGCAGCGTCCGACATCCTTCAGCTCGCCTCCGCCTTCGTGCCCCAGCACGGGGAAATGCCAAAATCTTTAATTGACGGCACATCCACGGAATGTTTGCTTTGGAAGGGAAATTGAATTGTGGCGGGTTTCTCAAACCATGTGGCTGCGTCCTGGTGTCAAAGAGGAGTTAGTCGTTTATTTAGTAGGTATGTGGAAAATAGAGAATGTGTATGGGTGAGCCACTGTTGACAGTCTGGGGGCGGGGTATTGTCTGCCTGTCCCTCATGTGCACTGTGACCACATGGAACATGTGTCTTGTTGGCACATTTATTTAATCCCTTATATAAAGAGGCCTGTTTTTCAGTATTCAGACAAACCCAAATGCAGAAATTCTAATTTAAAGATACTATTTTCTTTAGCTTTCATGAGGCCCTCTTTTAGAATTGTTCAGATTCTGTCCCAACACATGTGAGAAAACAACAGAAATGATTGCATTCAATTAACCTTTTTAAGGTTCTTTTTTAAGGAAAGACTGCAAATGTCTCATTACACCAGCATAGGGTTTCAAATGACATCCTGGCACAAAAGAAAATCGTCATTCCCTCTCGTTGATCGTAGTTTCAGTTCCAAAGGGCAGCTGCTCTCTCCATGTTGGTTTGTGGATAATACTATGCTGCTTTTGTTTGTGCTCTGCCAACACCATAGCTGTTGCCTGTACAGTACCACCCTATAGGCTCGCACTATGACACCAGAATTTCCAGGAAAACTAGGAAGATCATCTCTGACCCCTCTCATCCAGCACACCACTTATTCACACTCTTACCATCAGGGAGGAGGTACAGAAGCATCACAAGTAAAACAACACGCTTTAGGGATAGTACCTATCCACAAGCTATACGCCACTTGAACAAGCACTAAGCACTTTAAGGTCTTTAAGATCTTCATGGTCTACCTCACTTGCAGTTTTTGCACCACTGTACTGTACTTTACTGCTGTCATTCCCCGCGAACCATGCATTGTGTGTTTTTCATGTGTGTTAAGTGTTGTACTCCTTGTTATTTATGTGCCGTTTTGGCTTTCTGTCTTGTAATGTTGTGTTGTTATGTTGCTGTGTAATACATGTGAGCACACCAAAACACATTCCTATCAACTGTATTTTATA
Organism: Gadus macrocephalus; assembly: GCF_031168955.1. Lineage (NCBI taxonomy): Eukaryota > Metazoa > Chordata > Actinopteri > Gadiformes > Gadidae > Gadus > Gadus macrocephalus. The sequence goes on from NC_082382.1 coordinate 16,430,423, forward strand.
TACTGTTGAAATGGCTATAATAATAAACTTGAACTTGAACTTGAACAAGACAGAGGACAAATCCTTTGGGTTGTGTGTTGACAGGAACGACATGTGTCCGTTATCCCATGTCCCCGTGTCTTTTTTAAACAAAGGGAAAATTCCAATGGTAAACTTAAATGGTCTACTTAATACTGAATATAAATTAACTAGGCTTAGACAAATGTAATAGTTGTACATTGGATCAATCTACACGCTATATGATGAATTGTGTTGTGCCAATGGGAGCACTTTTGCATGTGAAAATAGACCACTTGCATAAAAATAGAAGAGCTTATGGCGTATGTGACAACCGGGCTCAGTGGAGCACTTCTCCTTGATTACACTGGCAGCGAGCAACGGCGACGCACCGTGAGCCGCCCGTATAGTGGCAGGAACACATCCAGCAGCGTGAACAACGTCACCCGTTAGCTAGGATTGATGTGTTTTATCCGCTTGCCTATGAGTTGCCCAGGCAGCCACACAGACCGTCACATATGTGGCCATTCACCGAAAGCTGTTGTGATTGGGGGGACAGCAAACATAGCACTGGCTGTGGGCCAACTGAGCACCAGGCGATAGATCGGGTTTCCGATAGTATGAAGCATGAGGCCGGGGTTGCAGGGTGGGAAATCGATGTGCGTCTGAAGGGGCTGTGGCAGTATTGTTAGTCACCAGATCATGCAGGAGGGACCTTGGTGCTCTGGCCTTTTGTGTCGATTAAGCAGTTTCAAGGGGCATTTAGGGAGGCTTGTAAACAGATACTCTGACATGAGGTGGTATGGATATTCTTTACCCAAAGCTGCCCTGGGCGCCTGTTTAAGCCTTTATTATAAACAAGGAGTGATTTCTGTCTTTAGTACGCCAAGAGGCTATTTTTTAGGTGATACCCATGATGATAATTTTGAAGGCTATTTGCATGGAATGATTTCAATAGTACAGAGTACTTTTCCAAATATCTAGGCTATCCTTTTGTGGAAACAATATCATAATAATGTTATAACTAGGCTAAAGTCTTAAAGCCTAGCATAAACATTGTCACTTGTAGCGAATGGGGTCTACTTAAACATGCTGCTTGGCAACCACCGATGCTAGCATACATTTCCTAAGAGCGGTGAAGCCTTGGCCCCCAGGATCGTGCACTGTTATATTTGACTCACAGGACCCCTTTCTCAGACGAAAATGGGCATATAAATGATCCCACAGTTTGTGCAATTCGGTAATTCATGTAGTGAGTTAACTCAGTTAAGTAGAAGCATGCACATATTTGGTTCTCTGTGGTAGCCTGCTCCAGAGAGAATAAAGTACTTGCACCAACCATATGCTTACGGCTGCTATGATAGATGAGATGCGTATGTATGTATGTATGCATGTCGTTTTTGGTTCTTCTTCTAGGTGAGCATGGCGTGTTGTAAGTAGTGCATATATATGTATATATGTATAAACCCTTACCATTACCTGTAGTGAAAACAAATTGGGAGTGTCTAGAAGAAACTCTGCTAAATAATTAAAATAAAGCAACAATAATAAACAGAGCAATATCAGGACACTTAAAGTGTAATAGTAAATTGATTATGAACATGATTATTCAAACTTGGGACTTATTGATTATATAGCTGCGTACAAATGTTGCCTAATCAATCAATGTTAAATCATTCTTGATGTATGGTGCTCACACATTAAGAAGCGCCCCCTTTGCTTTCTCTATCGGTACACAAAGCTTTATCTTATTTATCTGCTAACTACCACCATGGTTTGGCGATGAGCACTCACTTACAGTTTATATTAGTTGTAGAGTGGAAGGTGAATGACTTGTTCACACTGTGAGATGTAAACACTCAGGTTCAGCTAGGGTTGCTAGCTCGTTCTAATCTGGATGCTAGCTCGCTCTACTCGGGAAGCTAGTTTGTTTTGCTAGGGCTGCTCGC